>NC_057812.1:522117993-522125520 GCF_018294505.1 Triticum aestivum
GAAGGGCGGTTGAATCTAGGATTTGGGGGGAATTTTTTGGTGGGGGAGGATTTTTGCGCGGTGGGCGAGGGGAGTTTGGCGCATGGTCGGTTTCTCCAAGTGCAGTCCCACATGTCAGTGAAGAGGCAAGCAGAAGCGCGTTCCGTTTGCGTGAGCTGATGGAGTCATGTACCTAGGGTAGGGTCACAGACCTGATCTAAGTACCCTGCCCAGGGACATCCTTAGAAGAGATCACCTTCCAGTCGACCTACGAGGGACTCACTCGACTGACTTGAAGGACTCGACCATGAAGACTCACTCGACCACCAGAAGGTCAAGAGGCACTCTGCACTGCAACGGTCTGTAATTAAGTAGACTTTATGATAGTAAAGACACTTTATGTGGGGCGTTACCAGTAACGCCCCGGACTTAACGCACCTTAAACCCTCTCTTACGTGGGCTGGCTGGGGTCCTGGCGCACTCTATATAAGCCACCCCCTCCACAGGTAGAGGGGTTCGGCACACTGTAACTCATATACACATAATCCACTCGACCGCCTCCGGGCTCCGAGACGTAGGGCTTTTACTTCCTCCGAGAAGGGCCTGAAGTCGTACATCTCTTGTGCTTACAACCTCTCCATAGCTAGGACCTTGCCTCTCCATACCTACCCCCACTCTACTGTCAGACTTAGAACCATGACAGTTGGCGCCCACCGTGGGGCTGGTGTATTAGCGATTTTGTGGAGAAGTTGCGATTCTTCCGAGTACTTTCATCATGGTGGCTGCTGGAGTTTTGGTCGAGGGCCGAGAGATCCGTCTCGGTGCTCTCACCTTCGTCGCCGATGACTCCGCCTGGCTCCAGGAGGCTCCACTCAACGTCGATGCGCTCCCCGTCCGCGGTGCGACGCATTTTCGCGCATGTGTCCGCGACGTTCTGCTGTGGCAATCGTCGACCCCGTATCGGTCGACTCCCCCATCGGCCGCCCTCCCGGTCTCCCGCCAGCACAAGCGCTCGGGCCGGTCGAGGCTTCAGCGGTGGGTGAGGCACGCGGTGGCTCGCCAGACGGCCACCACCCAAGTTGCGGCAATCGAGCCCGACGAATCCCTTTACGGCATGTTCGATCTGTCGACTGGCTCCGTAGAGACTGCATCCGAGTGCGATAGCAGTGATCCAGCGGCGGAAATCCTGATGGTCGACGGGCCCTGCAGTCCCCCTGGCTTCGCCCGTGACGGTGGGGCAGGCGACGGAGGCGACCCCGCACGAGACCACGAAGAGTACCAGCCCGAGCCACTCGACTCTCTGCAAAGAGAGGAACTTCGCCGCAGGAACGTGGATGCCTTGCGTACTCCCATCGCAGGAGAAACCCCCAAGGCTCACGCCTTGGAGGAGGCACGTTTGGCCAACTTGGCCGAACGCACCCGCCTGGAGAATCTTCAGCGAGCACTCGACGAGCGCGCGCGGCAACGAGTTCCCGACACCAGTCGACGTCAACTCTTCCCGCCGACTCAGGTATATCGAACCCCGATCCAGAATTTAGCAGCTGCGACCCGTATTGCAGAGTCCATCCAGCCCTCTCAGTCGGAAGCTGGCAGAGGCTTGATGCAGATTAGGGATCTGCTCCGGGCAGCAGGTGATCAGAATTCGGCCGTGTCGCAGTCGCGCAACAGAATTCACAGTCGATCCGTCGCTGCGAATATGGTTCAGTCGGCTCACAGCCCCAGATCGCCTCCGCGGCGTGAAGGGCACGAGAATCGGCGAGACCAATATGGAGACTGATACGACCGAGATGATAGGCGTCGAGTGCCCACTTCCCCTCCTAGGGGTGGGTCTTACGCTCCCCGGCAGCAAGATGACATACGTCAGTTCAGTGCAGGGCGACCCCAGAGAACCAGGCTTCGATGCGCAATCCATTATCGTGCAAGGCTTGGTCGACCGTAACAGAGCCCATCGAGATGGACTCGACAGAGATGCGCCCACGAGCAGTCGAGTGCATGTTTCTGGTCCGGAATGTTTCAGCAGAGCTATCAGAGCCGCAGTGATTCCTCCCAATTTCAGGTTGGCAACAGGAGTCAGCAAGTTCACTGGTGAGTCTAAGCCTGAAACTTGGCTTGAGGACTACCGAGTGGCGGTTCAGATTGGTGGTGGGAATGATGAGGTGGCCATGAAACATCTGCCCCTCATGTTGGAAGGATCTGCCAGAGCTTGGTTGACTCAGTTACCTCCTAGCAGCATTTACACTTGGGAAGATCTGTCCCGAGTGTTCGTCAGAACGTTTGAAGGAACTTGCAAGCGACCGGCTGGATTGACGGAGCTGCAAGTCTGCGTGCAGAAGACCAATGAGACTCTCAGGGAGTATATTCAGAGGTGGATCACTTTGCACCATACTGTGGAGAATGTGTCTGATCATCAGGCAGTCTGCGCCTTCAAGGATGGTGTCAAGAACAGAGAATTGAGTTTGAAATTTGGTCGAACCGGTGACATGACCTTGAGTCGGATGATGGAAATTGCTACCAAGTACGCCAACGGCGAAGAAGAAGACCGACTCCGAAGCGCCAAGCACAAGCCGAGTCAGTCGGAGAAAGGAAACACCAGTCGGAAACAGAAGCGGAAGGCTGAACCGACAGCACCTGGAGAGGCTCTGGCCGTGACTCAGGGAAAGTTTAAGGGGAAACCAAAAGGATCCTGGAACCCTAAGAAGGTAAAGGATAAAGAAGGGAACGACGTGATGGATATGCCGTGCCACATCCACACGAAGAAAGACGAAGAGGGGAATATCATTTACCCAAAGCATACCACTCGCCAATGTCGACTCCTGATCCAGCAATTTCAAGGAAAACAGTCTAAAGACAAGGAAAAGGAGTCGGACAAGGCCGAAGACAAGGAAAAGGAGGACAGTGAGGAAGGATATCCACATGTCAACTCCACTCTGATGATCTTTGCAGATGTGGAAAGCAAGAGTCGATTGAAAGTCATTAACCGCGAGGTGAACATGGTGACCCCAGCAAAAGCAAATTATCTGAAATGGTCCCAAACACCCATCACATTTGACCAATCTGATCACCCGACTCATATTGCCACCCCTGGGAGGCAAGCTTTGGTGGTCGATCCAGTTGTCGAAGGCACTCGACTGACAAAAGTGCTGATGGACGGTGGTAGTGGGCTGAATTTGTTGTATGCAGACACACTGAAAGGAATGGGCATTCCGATGTCCCGACTGAGCACCAGTAACATGAGCTTTCATGGAGTTATACCAGGGAAGAAAGCCGAGTCACTCGGCCAAATAGCTCTGGACGTGGTGTTTGGTGATTCGAAACATTTTCGCAAAGAGAAGCTGACGTTTGAGGTCGTGGATTTTCAGAGTGCATATCATGCCATTTTGGGGAGACCAGCTTATGCACAGTTCATGGCTCGACCATGTTACGTGTACCTCAAATTGAAGATGCCCGGCCCCAAAGGAGTGATCACTATCACCGGTGATCGGAAAAAGGCAGAAGAGTGCTTTCAGAAGGGCTCAAAGATTGCTGATTCCCAGGTGACAGCGGTCGAGTTCGAAGAATACAAGCAAAACGCAAATCCGAGTGACTTGTTGCGATCCAAGAAACCCGCCATAGAATCTGCATTTCAGTCGTCCGGTGAGACGAAGCCTGTTCACATTCAGCCGACCGACCCCGATGCAGCTCCGACCCACATCTCCACAACACTCGACCCGAAATAGGAAGAAGCGCTCATCCAGTGCCTCAGTGAGAACTGGGACATTTTTGCATGGAAGCCCGCTGACATGCCAGGTGTTCCCAAGGGACTGGCTGAGCATCACCTAAGAGTCGACTCATCTGCAAAACCAGTCAAAGAGCATCTTCGGCGGTCCGCCGTCCAGAAGAGAAAAGCCATTGGTGAGGAAGTGGCTCGACTGTTGGCGGCAGGATTTATCCTAGAGATATACCACTCCGAGTGGCTCGCTAATGTCGTCATGGTTCCTAAGAAGGACAAATCACTCCGAATGTGCATTGATTTCAAGCACATCAACCGGGCCTGCCCGAAAGATCATTTTCCTCTCCCTCGCATAGATCAAATTGTTGACTCGACCGCGGGATGCGAGAGATTGTCTTTTCTAGACGCCTACTCCGGGTACCACCAGATCCGTCTGTACGGACCCGACGAGGTAAAAACAGCTTTCATCACTCCATTCGGGTGCTTCTGCTATATCACCATGCCATTCGGCCTCAAGAATGCCGGAGCCACATTTATGCGAATGATTCATAAGTGTCTACTCACTCAAATCAGTCGGAATGTGGAAGCGTATATGGATGATATCGTCGTCAAGTCATGAAAAGGTTCCGACCTGCTCGCTGACCTCGCCGAAACATTTGCCAACCTCAGAAGGTATGATATCAAGCTCAATCCATCAAAGTGCACATTCGGAGTTCCTGGTGGCAAGTTACTCGGTTTTCTCGTTTCCAAGCGAGGAATCGACGCTAATCCAGAAAAGATCGGCACTATTCTCCGAATGAAACGCCCTGTGCGAGTGCACGATGTCCAGAAGCTTACTGGATGCTTGGCCGCATTAAGTCGATTCATCTCGCGACTCGGTGAAAAGGCATTGCCTCTTTACCGACTGATGAAGAAGGCAGACAAGTTCGAGTGGACTCCAGAAGCTGATGTAGCGTTTGCCGATCTAAAAGCTCTGCTCTCCACCCAGCCGGTGCTTGCTGCTCCAATCAGCAAAGAGCCTCTGTTGCTTTATATCGCAGCCACAGGACAAGTCGTCAGTACTGTGCTTACGGTCGAGCAGGAAGAAGAAGGAAAAGCTTTCAAAGTTCAGCGCCCAGTGTATTATTTGTCTGAAGTCTTGACTCCATCCAAGCAAAGATATCCTCATTATCAGAAGCTTGTGTATGGAATATACATGACCACAAAGAAGGTTGCTCATTATTTCTCTGATCATTCCATCACAGTCGTCAGCGACGCTCCACTATCATAGATTTTGCACAACAGAGATGCAACTGGTCGAGTGGCTAAATGGGCGATTGAACTTCTTCCCCTTGATATCAAGTTTGAGGCAAAGAAAGCCATTAAGTCCCAGGCAATAGCAGATTTCCTCGCCGAATGGATTGAACAGCAGCAGCCGACTGATGTTCACTCGGAGCATTGGACCATGTTTTCTGATGGCTCTAAGATGTTGAATGGTTCCGGTGCTGGGGTTGTCCTGGTTTCCCCCAGAGGAGATAAGCTCACATATGTGCTCCAGATTCACTTTGATTCCTCCAACAATGAGGCAGAGTATGAGGCCCTCTTATACGGATTGCGCATGGCCATTTCACTCGGCGTCCGTCGCCTGATGGTCTATGGCGACTCGGATTTAGTGGTCAACCAAGTGATGAAGGAGTGGGATGTGAGAAGCCCAGCCATGACTGGATACTGCAGTGTAGTGAGGAAGCTGGAAAAGAAGTTCGAGGGGTTGGAGCTCCATCATATACCCCAACTGAAAAATCAAGCAGCTGATGATCTAGCAAAGATAGGTTCCAAGAGAGGAGCCATTCCGAGTGGTGTGTTCTTGGAGCATATATGCACTCCGTCAGTCAAAGAAGATCCTTTCACCGAAGAAGCTCCACAGCCCAAGAGTGCCACAGATCCGACTGAGGTTGAAGTCCCAGCAGTAGTCGACTTGGTCATGGAGGTCTTGGTGGTCATTCCCGACTGGACAGTTCCGTATATCGCGTATATCCTGAGAAAAGAGCTCCCGGAGGATGAGGAAGAGGCTCGACAGATCATCCGTCGATCTAAAGCCTTTACCGTAATCAAAGGACAGCTATATAGAGAAAGCGCGACTGGAGTTGGTCAGAAGTGCATAACACCAGAAGAAGGTCGAATCATCCTCAATGATATCCACTCGGGAACCTGTGGTCATCACGCGTCCTCTCGGACCATCGTGGCCAAAGCATACCGAGCCGGATTTTACTGGCCAAAGGCGAATGAGATGGCGAAGGAGATAGTGGATAAGTGCGAGGGATGTCAGTTCTACTCTAATATGTCGCACAAGCCTGCGTCAGCTCTGAAGACCATTCCACTCGTCTGGCCTTTCGCAGTATGGGGGTTGGACATGGTCGGTCCTTTGAGAACAGGGCGAAGTGGCTTCACGCATGTACTGGTTTCAGTCGACAAGTTCACCAAGTGGATTGAGGCTAAACCAATCAAGAACCTGGACACCGGTGCTGCTGTTAGCTTCATCAGGGAACTGATATTCAGATATGGAGTCCCGCACAGCATCATTATGGATAATGGGTCGAACTTTGACTCGGAAGAATTCAGGGATTTCTGCAACTCTCAAGGCACACGAGTCGACTACGCTTCAGTCGCCCATCCGCAGTCGAATGGACAAGCAGAGCGAGCCAATGGTCTGATTCTCAAGGGATTGAAACCCCGACTGATGCGTGATCTCAAGCATGCAGCTGGAGCTTGGGTCAACGAACTTCCCTCGGTGCTTTGGGGACTGCGGACCACACCTAATCGGTCGACCGGAAGAACTCCATTCTTCTTGGTCTACGGAGCTGAAGCAGTCTTGCCGAGTGATCTTCTCCACAATGCTCCTCGAGTTGAGATCTACAACGAAGCAGAAGCTGAACAAGCGCGGCAGGACGCAGTCGACCTTTTAGAGGAAGAAAGGGAGATGGCTCTAATCCGATCGACCATCTACCAACAAGATTTGCGTCGTTTCCACGCCAGAAATGTGAGAGGTCGAGCCTTCCAGGAAGGAGATTTAGTTCTCCGAGTGGATCAGAAGAAACCACACAAGCTTGCTCCTTCTTGGGAAGGACCCTTCATCGTCACCAAAGTTCTCCACAACGAGGCATACCGTCTTTACAACGTCGAACATAATATCGACGAGCCCCGAGCTTGGAACGCGGAACTACTCCGCCCATTTTACACTTAAGTTTATCACTCTGATGAGTTAAAATAAAGTACTCCTGTAGTTCATGGATTTCAAAATAATAGTGTCATAGTTCCTCCATAATTTTTGTCACTTTTTATTTTTGTCCAATAAAATTTTCCCCTCAGTGGGTGACTTAGCCGCGAATCCGTTTCGCCTAAGTTCGTAAAAATCCTTACCGAGTGGTGAGCCAGACTCCCACTCGGAGGCTTAGCTGCGAATCCGTTTCGCCTAAGATTAAATAAAATCCTACCGAGTGGTAAGCCAGACTTCCACTCGGAGGCTTAGCTGCAGTCCAAGGACTCGCCTAAGTTATAAAAATCCTACCGAGTGGTAAGCCAGACTTCCACTCGGAGGCTTAGCTGCAGTCCAAGGACTCGCCTAAGTTATAAAAATCCTACCGACTGGTAAGCCAGACTTCCACTCGGAGACTTAGCTGCAGCCCAGTGCTCGCCTAAGATATAAAAATCCTACCGAGTGAAGAGCAAACCTCTCACTCGGGGGCTTAGCTGCAGCCCAGTGCTCGCCTAAGATATAAAAAAATCCTACCGAGTGAAGAGCAAACCTCTCACTCGGGGGCTTAGCTGCAGTCCAAGGACTCGCCTAAGTTACCAAAATCCTA
>NC_057812.1:522125702-522126007 GCF_018294505.1 Triticum aestivum
TATAAAAATCCTACCGAGTGAAGAGCAAACCTCTCACTCGGGGGCTTAGCTGCAGCCCAGTGCTCGCCTAAGATATAAA
Organism: Triticum aestivum; assembly: GCF_018294505.1. Lineage (NCBI taxonomy): Eukaryota > Viridiplantae > Streptophyta > Magnoliopsida > Poales > Poaceae > Triticum > Triticum aestivum. The sequence continues at coordinate 522,125,782 of NC_057812.1, forward strand.
AATCCTACCGAGTGAAGAGCAAACCTCTCACTCGGGGGCTTAGCTGCAGCCCAGTGCTCGCCTAAGATATAAAAATCCTACCGAGTGAAGAGAAAACCTCTCACTCGGGGGCTTAGCTGCAGCCCAGCGCTCGCCTAAGATATAAAAATCCTACCGAGTGAAGAGCAAACCTCTCACTCGGGGGCTTAGCTGCAGCCCAGTGCTCGCCTAAGATATAAAACTCCTA
>NC_057812.1:522126170-522219821 GCF_018294505.1 Triticum aestivum
CCTAAGTTATAAAAATCCTACCGAGTGAAGAGCAAACCTCTCACTCGAGGGCTTAGCTGCAGCCCAGCGCTCGCCTAAGTTATCGAAATCCTACCGAGTGAAGAGAAAACCTCTCACTCGGGGGCTTAGCTGCAGCCCAGTGCTCGCCTAAGATATAGAAATCCTACCGAGTGAAGAGCAAACCTCTCACTCGGGGGCTTAGCTGCAGCCCAGTGCTCGCCTAAGATATAAAAAATCCTACCGAGTGAAGAGCAAACCTCTCACTCGGGGGCTTAGCTGCAGCCCAGTACTCGCCTAAGATATAGAAATCCTACCGAGTGAAGAGCAAACCTCTCACTCGGGAGGCTTAGCTGCAGCCCAGCGCTCGCCTAAGTGGATTAAGGAATAAGTCGACTGCAGTGAGCGTCTTGCTTTGAACCTGCAAAAGACATTTCGAGCCAAAAGCAATCATATTCAAACACCAAATTCAAGTTCAGATCGATACCTAAAGGAACCGAAAGTGCTCAGGCGCTAAGCCTGTTAAGGTTTATCAGTTACAACTCCACTCGGCATACCGAGGAAAATTTAAAGCGTCGAGCTTAGAAGAAGTTTTTTACCCCTCCTGTGGAGGGCTGGAAGGTGCAACAAACTCATCGAGATCAATTCCATCTGCGATCCGAGTAGCAGCAGCAAGGAAAGTTTCCATAAAGGACCTGAAGTCGTGTTTCTTAGTGTTGGCCACTCGGAAGGCAGCCAGCTTGTCTTCTCGCGCATCTTTGCAGTGGACTCGGGCCAGACACAGAGCAACATCTGCACCGCACCGAGCCGAGGACTTTTTCCACTCCTGCACTCGACCAGGGACAGCGTTCAAACGAGCCATCAGCGACTCGAGGTCGTTCTGGAGTGTCTCCCCGGGCCAGAGCGTTGAGTCGATGCGAGATGTGGCGACCTTCAGCCTTGCAAGATAGTCCACGACAGCTGCAACACGGGACTCCAATCGGAAAACATTCATGGCAACTTCGTCGTTCACCGGAGAATTGACGGGGTCAAGGTTTGGTTCCAGTCGGCTAGTCTCTTCTTCAAAGTTTTGACAAAATTCTGCAAGGACGATCACGGAGTCAAAGCAATGGTCGAATGAAAAAAACCACAGTTGAAAGTGATTGTTGAAGGTTTACCTTCAAGCATAAGAAACAGCTTCTTGGCAAGACCACTCAGGAAGGCCTCCAGATCATTTTTCTTCTCAAGAGCAGCTTTCAGATTGGTATTTTCTTGTTCAAGCTTGGTAGCTGAAGCTAACTTCTCGTCGGCAAGCTTCATCCTCTCAGCTAGTTCAAGGTCTTTTTTCCTTTGGGCCTCCCTCACCTTACCTGCAAGTTACAGCAAGATCAGATTTTGAAACAAATGAAGGGAAAAAGCAGTCGTCGAGGTCTCACCAAACATACCTTCGGTCTCCTCCTTTGCCTTCGTCAGATTCTCCTGAACCAGCTTCAAATTCAGCTCGAGCTGAATGTGCCTGTTTTCCAGTTCAGTGTAGCGAGCCGCAAGGTCACAGGAGTTCTGCGAAGAACCAATCGACTAAATGTCAAAAATAATTCACTTCCGAGTGGAAAAGGAAAAATCACGCGTTTCTAAGACTACAGCCGAATCCAAGCATTCGACCATAGTCTCGGGGACTACACCCAGTGGGTGCACTCAGCGTGCCCCCACTAATCCTATTGAAGACAGAGTCGACCAGTCGACCGGTTTGCGAAATCCAGTCGCCATCGTCAAATGACGGAAAGACTGAAATTATAAAGCCTAAGGCCGACTACCAGCAGTCGACCTTAGCCTTGGGGACTACACCCAGCGGGTGCACTCAGCGTGCCCCCGCTAACACGGCTAATCCTATTGAAGACAGAGTCGACCAGTCGACCTCAAAAAAAAACAAGATGTATCCTTTAAGACTGTAACCGACTGCCAACAGTCGACCACAGTCTCGGGGACTACACCCAGTGGGTGCACTCAGCGTGCCCCCACCGGTTTGCGAAATCCATTCGCCGTAGTCGAATGACGGAGAGACTGAAATTATAAAGCCTAAGGCCGACTGCCAGCAGTCGACCTTAGCCTTGGGGACTACACCCAGCGGGTGCACTCAGCGTGCCCCCGCTAACACGGAGTTTAAATCGACACACCCAGTGGGTGACTACTATAAATTCTGGAAAGAAAAGTTTTTTGATAGCATATCCTAACAGAACAAGTGGTGGTCGACTGACCTGAACGTTCCTTTGAAGGGCGGAACTGGCGTCGTAAGCTGCCTGGCTCGCATCCTGGATGGTCTTCAACTGCTCCATCATGATACCTGCCTGGCGTATCGCCTCCTTCGCGGCGCCAGCTTGGTCCTCTGGGACGTGGTGCATCGTGAAGAAGGAGGGTTGCGGAGCACTCGTCAGCGGATCTGCGAAGGACACAGTGTGTCGAGTGGTGTTCTCCTCCTCCGCGACCAGAGTCTCAGGCACCGTCACATCCTGGGGCACCCTGCTGGCAGACGCTTTCCTCCTCATTCTATGCTTCAGCGGTTCTTCATCTTCATCATCATCAGGGAGAGTGATAAAAACATTGGATGGAGCTACAGAAAAGAATCAGAATTAGAGATCATGAGTCAGTCGACTAGAAACGGGGTTAAGAGTATAGTACCAGGTTTTGAGGTTGTTGCGTCCTCCATCTCATGATCGTCAGCCCGGGCTGAGGTCTCAGAAGTAGCAGCACTGCAACTCAAAAGAGTCAGTCGACTAACTCCAGCGCCAACCAGAGATAAAGTTCACACAAAGCAAGAAGACTTAAGCAACATGATTACCCTGATATGGTGGGGATGGACACCTTCATCTTCGGCAGGTGCTTGGTCGGCTTTGACGGGGCCGCCCTGGGCTGCTTCGACGCTTTTTCAGTCGGCACCGGAGAGGTGGTCCGAGGGCGCTTGGTCGACTGAGTGACAGTCGCAACCCCCTTGCCACGTTCAGTCGCAGGGTCATGGACAAGCTTCGACCGCCTTTCCGAGCGCGGTGGTGCAACCTCCTCCTCCTCCTCTTCCTCGTCCTCATCAACATCATCATTATCGTCATCAGTGTCATCGTCATCATCATCATCCTCGGTGGCGTCCGAGTCCCACTCCTCCTCCTGGCTCTCGCCCCCGCTCGCTTCTCCCTCCTCAGTCGGAGCTTGTGCTCCGTTGGGCATCGAGTACAGCTCAGTGAGGGCCTGATAGACATCCAGACAAAGATCAGTCAACCGATCGGCAGGGAAAACAGAAATAAATATGACGAGAATACAATGGGAAGTGGAGCAGACATACCTTGTTTGGATCACTGTGGCAGTCGAGTGGAGGAATCCTTCTGGCTCCGCGAGGGTTATCCTTGTTCCCAGTAACAGCGGCCATCCACCTTTCCAGAGTGGCATCGTCGACTGTTTCTGGGTTGACCCGAGTCACATCCTCAGTCCCGCAGTACAGCCACATGCAATGGCTCCGGAATTGAAGAGGCTGGATACGACGCCTAAGGAAAACCTCCAGGAGATCCATACCCGTCACTCCATCCCGAACCAACTGAACTACATGCTCCATCAGCATCTTCACGTCAGCTTTCTCCTCCGGAATCACCTTCAGAGAGGAGGGCTTGTTCACTCGGTCCATGGTGAATTGAGGGAGTCCACTCTACTGTCCCGGCGTCGATTGATCCTGGCAGTAGAACCAGGTCGACTGCCAGCCTCTGACTGACTTGGGAAATGTCATGGCTGGGAAGGTGCTCTTGCTCCTCACCTGGATCCCCAGACCCCCACACATTTGGACAACTCGGGTTTTTTCATTGCCTGGGCTCGCCTTCTTCACAGTCTGAGAGCGACACGTGAATATGTGCTTGAACAAGCCCCAATGCGGTCGACAACCCAGAAAACTCTCGCACATGGACACAAACGCGGCAAGATAGGCGATAGAATTCAGGGTGAAGTGGTGGAGTTGCGCTCCAAAGAAGTTCAAGAAACCACGAAAGAAAATGCTCGGCGGCAAAGAGAATCCGCGGTCGACATGGGTAGCCAGAAGCACGCACTCACCCTCTTCTGGCTGGGGCTGCCACTCTTTCCCCGGAAGCCTTGCAGCTCCATGAGGGATCAGGCCCTCGTTGGCCATGTCGAGGAGATCCTTCTCCGTGATGGTCGACTGGATCCAATCTCCCTGGACCCAGCCTTTCGGCAGGCGAGATCTAGACGAAGACCCGCCGCGGCTGGTGGATCTCCCCTTCGCCTTCTCCGTCGCCGACGCCTTCTTCGCGCGTTCCAGCGCTGCCGTCTTCTCCTTGGCCATGGCTACCGGCGAGGCGCGCATGGAGAGGTTGTGCAGAGGCGAGAGTGAGCGTGTTGGGCGGAGACGAAGAGAGCAGAGGGAGAATGCTGAGGCACTGTTCAAAAAACCCTCGCCGGGCGCATTTATAAGATCCCTTCCGAGTGGATGACAGGTGGGCCCGGTCGGTCTAATCATATCCTGAAACAGTTGCGCGAGCGTGATACGTGGCGAAAAAAGCGGCGCGGGGATCGAGGCGTCTATGCCCCGTCCCATCCGAGCGCCGCGGACCGCTCCGCATCGCGCGCTCCCCCAAATTCCGTATCTCGCGGAATCCGCGAATGGCAGATCAGTCTGCCAGATGCGGGATTCCCTGCGATCCGTCGCTCGGAAATCAGCGAAGTCCAAAAGATCACTCGACGAAGAAGAAGAATGGATCGAGTCGACTGAAGAAAAGTTGCTCACTATCAACAAAGAGATTTTTTGGTTCAAAGCAACGCACGACTAGCATGCGAAGGCTAATCGGGAACAACATCAACTCCTTCATCACTCAAGCCTCAATCCATTCGGGGGCTAATGATGGAGTCATGTACCTAGGGTAGGGTCACAGACCTGATCTAAGTACCCTGCCCAGGGACATCCTTAGAAGAGATCACCTTCCAGTCGACCTACGAGGGACTCACTCGACTGACTTGAAGGACTCGACCACCAGAAGGTCAAGAGGCACTCTACACTGCAACGGTCTGTAATTAAGTAGACTTTATGATAGTAAAGACACTTTATGTGGGGCGTTACCAGTAACGCCCCGGACTTAACGCACCTTAAACCCTCTCTTACGTGGGCTGGCTGGGGTCCTGGCGCACTCTATATAAGCCACCCCCCTCCACAGGTAGAGGGGTTCGGCACTCTGTAACTCATATACACATAATCCACTCGACCGCCTCCGGGCTCCGAGACGTAGGGCTTTTACTTCCTCCGAGAAGGGCCTGAACTCGTACATCTCTTGTGCTTACAACCTCTCCATAGCTAGGACCTTGCCTCTCCATACCTACCCCCACTCTACTGTCAGACTTAGAACCACGACATGAGCCGTGTGCAGGACCGAACATGTGTGGGGTGCACTGCGACCGCGACAGGGGTGCTGTGAGGGTACCTCCTTTTTTCCTTTTAAACTAGGTGCTTTGCCCCTCAAAAAAACTTGTTTCTTCACGCGATCCATCGATACTACTGCTAGTAATTCGGTAATCCCGACTAAAATGGCGCAGCCGGGTCTTTTCCCGCATGATATGCTGGGAGGTTGGCTTAGTTGATTTTTTTAGGATGAGTAATGCTACACCTACGTAGTCCTAGTTACATAATTAACATAATGGGAAACGTGTGAGTTCTTGATTGTAGATTGGGGGGAGGGAGGGCCCACCACCATGAAAATCAGAGGGGAGAGAGAGAGGCAATTTACGTTAACCCTTTCGTAGGTTCCCGTAGATGTAGAAAGATGTGAAATGCGTGAATGTGCATTTTTAGATAAGGCCTTCCCTCGTTCATCCTTTTCTCCTACAAGATCTTGATCTTCCGTGCAATGCACGGGCATCTTGCTAGTACTCCTACAATATACTATATTATTGTGAAAGTCATATACACCAGCCGAGATTAATGCAAACACGGCAGATTTTCATTACATTTTGAACTTTTATAGGACAGAAAAATAAAATAAACCCAACCCTAAACCTATTCTATGGTGGCGACCGACGTCCTCCATCTGCGATCTCCAAGTACGGGTGCAGGGTTCAAGACCCGTGAAGTGAAGGTGCGGTCTCCGGCGAGGAAAAGTAGAACACGAGAGACGGACCGGCCAGTTGGCACACCATGCCCTACCGCCTCCCATGCCCTACTCATCCTCGGAGGAGTCCCCGACCTCGGCGGTGCCAGACGTTGGACGGCAGCAAGTAGGACGCGTGGCTGACGGTGCTCCCGTCCTCGGCCGCCAGCGTGGCCACCACTTGTGCGGCGAATTGAGCGAGGGCGGCGACCTCGAGCTCCATTCCCAAAGACAAGCTCTCCCGAAGAGCGTTCACGCTTGCGGTCATGGCGGATGTGGTGCCAGGTAGGAGGATGATGCACTATGGTGTGGAGGTTAGCTGGGTGTTGCCGCTTTAAGTAGCACATTCCGGTGAGGCCAAGCGTCCTGGTGCGTCATTAAGTCCCCAAAGTTGGTTCCTCGGGCACCGGGCCTCTTAACGACGGCATACGGATGGAGGGCATGAATGGGGCAGCTGGCGCCAGCTGGGAACGCACTGTGATGGCGCAAGGGAAGAGGGTTTTTGGTGTGCCAGGGTAGTCAGTTGCGGTCATGGCAACATTGGAGATGCCCTTTGCTCACATGCGATCGAAGCATGTCATTGAAAAAGCAAGACGACCCGGCATGGTCTCAAGTCCTGAGGATGCAGTTGGCCCCGCTACACCACTCCGCAGACGTGTCCCGGTGCCCCGTGCATCCTCGACGAGCCGGGTGTTGGGGTATGTTTGGATGCTGGCCAAAGTGCACCTTACCAAAATTTTGGTCATGACCCAAAGATTGGTAGATGGTTGCCATTTTTTGGCATGCCAATGAACTCTAGCCAACTCTCGTTCATTTTTCTTGCCGATGTCGGCCAAATCATGGGCAACCCAAACCTCAACCAAAATTTTGGCTACCCAATGCTTTGATGGGGCTACCTTGGGCACAAACCAAACATACTGTTGGTCGTGCCACGGCACTAACGCCACCCTCGGCACACTGAAACCGACCGTATCTAGCAATGATGAGTCTGTCGCTCACCATGTCGCCGTGTCCATAGGCGGTGCTGGAGCTGCGCCACGTTGTTGGCCCCCAGGACCCACATGAATGGTTGCCGGTGGCGAGGAGGTCATGGGCCAGCTCCTCTATTGGACTAGTTTGCGCTATGTTGTCCCGACATGTGTGCCCCACATGTCGGTTTCCCTGTTTTCCCGGCCATATTCGAGCATTAGTGCTCCGCGTTGCGCATTAGGCCTTTCACTATGTAGGCCAAGGGAGAGAACTTATTGTTTATTTGAGCCGTTCAAGTATAATCATCTGGCGTTTTCTTATTTCTCATTCCTCTCCAACCCTCTTCTCCATCGATCATGTCGCCCTCCGGTCGAGTCCATCCTCCTGCATGCCTCATTTGAACATTCCGCCGAGTATCATTCGCATGTGGGCCTAGACCATGCTTGTATTTCCAATGTTTCTTTGTAATTTGTCCGACATGCATACAAACAAATGGTTCATTTGAAGTTTCACTTTGCCTCCACTACGTGTCGCTTCACGTCTTAGTTTTGACATCCCATTCGGTTCATGCCCCGACACATGTTGACAAGATCGATTGATGTTCAGAGATGAATTGCGTGTCGTGCAAGGAGATAAAGGTTTGGTCTGTTTCTATGATAGAAATGACCCGCGGGGGGTCTGTGGGGATCAGAGGGAGTATATTGTACATTCATAAGCGAAAGGAACATATTGTACCCACCCTAGTCCTCTTTCAATTGATCTCCGGACCCCGGGATGAAATCAAGAGAGAACGAGTGGGGGAATGTGTGATACCTAAGGCGGATTCAAAATTTTGAACCGGTGATCATAGCATCCGCAAATCATATATAAAGGGTATTCAATGTTCGTTTCATTTTTGAACATACAATGTACTCCCCCCTATCCTTTCTAGTTTGCATATAAGTTTTATGTGTAGTCAAAGTATCTCTACTTTGATAAAAAAAGTATCAACATTCAACAACGCCCAATCAATATTGTTAGATTCGTACGTACTCCTAGATTTGTACCCGAGATGGTTTCCAATTTGTTTTCAACCACATGAATGTGCTTGTTCTCGCGCATGATCTTCCTACTAGGATTTCGCCATGTATAGCAAGTCCAATAGTAACTTTTTTAAGCTCCCTGTCCAATAGTACTAGTGGAGTACTGACAACATCTGTACTAGAGTATGTAGTGCTCATAGTTGTACTCCCTCCTTCCACTTATATAGGGCCTATGTGGAGGAGAGATATGTGAAAAAGTAAGGGGAGTGAGCTCTCATGCAAGAGCCTAGCTATATACGCATTCCTATTTAAATACATACAATAAATATGAAAAAAGAGATGGAGAGGAGATGGGAAAAAGTACTAATACAATAGCCAACCTTATAAAAACATTTTGCGGGAAATAGCCAACCTTATAGACCACACTACTGTATGAGTGCATATAATGGATGATGGCTATAGATGACATGGCAGTTCCTTATAGCCATCGACTGGCTATATTATTAACCATGCTCTAATGCGTTATTCAAAAACGCATTTGACTTTGACAAGATTAATAGTACATGAGATGTATAACGTGAAAATTATATCATTGGAAGCTCCTTTCACATATGTATCCCTTCCTTACCCTCCCTTTCGGTCACTTACTGGTGGACCCCATGCTTGCTAGGCCCCGCGTGTCAGTTACTCAATGGGTTCGGCCACGTAAGGGGATCCTCATCCGTAGTATACTCCCTCTGTTTTTATTTACTCCGCATAAAATGACGCGGGTGGGGGAGGGGGAGGGACATCGGTTGCTCTCAACTGCAGTCCCACAAGCGAGCGAAAACGCAAGACGAAGCGCGTTCCATTCGGTGAGCAACGTGGAGGGTCCAGCGTGCCGGGCTGCAACGCGAACGTGACAAGAGCGATGTACATTCAAAACTGATTGACCGGTCGTCACTGGAACCACTATTCACACCAGAACCTTCGCTGCTTGGCCTACGCCAACCACCGCCCTAAAACCACACCTAATCTCCAGCCCCTTTCCCCACCTTTCGATCCCCTAGCTCGCATCAAGCGTCCCCTAGTTCGCCGGAAAGCCATGGTGTGCCGCAAGATCACGTACTACAAGATGCCGACATTGGAGCGCCACGCAGAAATCGCGACAGCGGTCGGCGACAGAGACCTCCGTTCCCAAGCTCTCTTTGTGGCGGGCCAATCCCCGAGTTCTTTAGAGCCAAGCTACGAGGAGGAGGAAGCCGATCCAATATTCATGGCGGAGGTCGCGGCGCAGAAGGCACCCGATGGGTATGAGACAATGGATGTCGACTTCGTGCTGGCGTCCGAGTCCCCCATGGTGCAGGCGGACCAGCGGTTCAATCTGGCGATACTAAAGGAGGACTGTGAGGCAGAGGCTCAACTCGACGCGGAGCGCGCGCATGCCGCTGCCATCAAGGCTCTCCTGCAGGCGGAACCAGATGTCGTGGGTGTGAACTGGGCGGCGGAGGCTCAACTTGAGGCGGAGCGCGGGGATGCCGCTGCCATCGAGGCCCTCCTGCAGGCGGAACCGGACGTCCTGGACTTGAACCGGGCGGCAGAGGCTCAACTCGACGCGGAGCGCGCGGATGCCGTTCTCATCGAGGCCCTCCTGCAGGTGGAACCGGACGTCCTGGACTTGAACCGGGCGGCGGAGGCTCGACTCGACGCGGAGTGCGCGGATGCCGCTGCCATCGAGGCCCCCTGCAGGCGGAACCGGATGTCCTCAACTTGAACCGGGCGGTGCTCTCGTCCGTGCAGAGCGCCCGCACGCCTCACGTGAATGAGTAGCTGGAGGCCGAGGACAACCACGGTGCAGAGACACACGTCGGCAACTATGGCTGGTTCGCGCCGGCAGCCAAAGACGACAAGGTCGTCTCATTTCGTGAGCAGTGATAGTTTTTCTTTATGTTGTTGTTTTTATGGATCTTTTGCTGTGTAAAAACATATATTGTTATGCAAGTCGTCTGACTTGGGTCAGTCTACCATTTCATGCAGTTGGATGAATATCCTACGTCTCCTGACCTTCTTCCTCACCTCTTCTTCTTTCCCAACAGACCACCACACGGGCCGTACGGATACTCCCCAACATGCGGTTGGATAAACATACTCTACGAACGAAAATTATGTGTCAGCGGTAGGATGGCTGAGTTTGGTTTGTTCACATGCGACATCACGTGTCAGTGAGGGTGCGTTCCCTTGGTTGGGTTTGCGGCGTGTAGGAGCGACTGTGCATGTGAGGGTGCGGTGCGACCGTGGCGTGTAGGAGCGACCGTGTGAGGGTGCGGTGCGACCGCGACAGCCATGCGCAAGTGTACCTCCTTTTAATTTTGAAAACTTTAGGGAAGCTTGGCAAAAATGTGTGGCGAAGTATGGCAATGCAAGGCCTAGACCCAAACAGGATAAGTACGTAGTACTACATACTAGGAGTACTAGTGTTAAAAAATAAAGGCGGGTTTTCCTTCGCGGGATTAATTGATACAAATCCTCATTTCATGTATCAATTAATGTGTATTTTTTTCTCCAAAGCCCAAACAGCTAACCATCTCACTCCTCATCGCTTGATTAATGGAGCGCCATGCAAACCAACCTTCTCACTTCCGCATGCATGCAGGGGATATTAATGTCCTTGGTTGCTAGTAGGAGGTAAACCCCATCAATTTTGCCTCGATTAGTGTTAATGGCCTTTTGCAAATTGTAATTTTGATATTACTATCCTTGTGTACAAAAAAAAGGAGGTAGTAACTATATTTGACTTCCTTCCCCATTGTGGTGACATCGATGATATCTCGAACGTTGTGGTTTGGCGAAGTGCGTTCGACGGAGAACACCATTGAGGGAGACCACGGTAAGTCATTCGCAAGTGCTGCCTGCAAGCCGAGACAACCGCCTTATTTGCATCCAGGAAGTCCGTTGAACTAAAGGACGCATAAATGTACTAGTACTACTCGTACACAATAGCGTCGTCCATCCATCTTAGTGCGGTGAGATGGTTAATCGAAGAAGACAATGGAGAAGCGGAGTCAGCGAAGAGTGAAATGATGGTTGCTTCATCCGTGTTTTGTGATTTGACGCCTCACTACTTTGTGATTTGTGATAGAAGGGACAGGGGAGTAGACTCTGTCCTCTATACTGTACATGCGTCCAAGCACGGGAGAAAGAGGAGAGACGTTGCATTTTTCTATTCCTTCAATCAATCAATCAGGGAGCTTCGGTTCCATCCTTTAGGCTTTGGCAACACCGTCCACAATGGTTCCCATGATGCCAAAAGCTATTTTCACATTGTGGATGCCCTTAACCGTACCACTCGCTTTTGCTCCTATGTGCTATCTATACAAATCTCAATTATATTGATCTAAAAAATGATAGAATCAAGATTAGTAAAAAGGAGGTGATTTTGCCGCGCGGGTGAAGGGGGACGTTTCTTATTTTTAGAGGATGTTGTCCTGGAGGTTTGCTAACATGCGGTACCACGTGTTAGTGCTTTACCAAGCTGATCCGCTTCCCACATGAGGTAGAACTACGGCAGAAGCAACACGTGGTTAACATGAAGAAGATGTGGGAGAACCGGATTCAACAACGAGTGAAATGATGGTTGCTTCATTCCTCCAACTTATTTTTTAGCATTATTACTTCGTCCCTCCAACTTAACTGTGGGAAAGGTGCAGCTTTGTGATTTGACACCTCATTGCTCATTACTACGCCGGCGCCATGACTGGGTTCTTTACCTCGGCTGCTCTGCACTGTATTCCGGTATGGCACGTGGACCCGGTAGCTTGATGCCCCACATGTTGGCGAAAGGGACTAGAAGATTTATGAAAGAGAGCGCTCGACTCTTACGACGGGGGAGTACACGACACGACGGCCCAGTGAACTGTCACTTGTACTGTATATAGTACTATAGTTTTGCTGTTTTCGCACGATCCATCGATACAAACCCGATTAAACAGGAAAGGGCGGGATTTTTCCCACGCAGTATATGATACTGGCCATACATTTGAAAGGCAATTTTAATGTATGCAAAATGAATAATTAAGTAACAATATGATATCTAGTAAAACTAAAAACACATATGATTTATTGTGTTAGAGTGTAGTAGTAGTGTTGTATTGCATAGTTGTTAGATGTAATATGCGAGAACGTGTAGAGATGTAGTTTTGGAGGGCCTACAGAGAGAAAAGTGTAATACGTTCACCGAACTTCAGAATAAGCTGATTACGGTCACAATATACATTTTGCGGTGATTATACGGTCACTTGCTCACGGTTCAGCATCAGATTGCACTCTGTTGACCAACTAAATAGTCTGCGTGGCACCATGTTGACTAGTTAAATTGACCATGTTCCTTGTGGGTCCCACCTGTCAGTTCACATAGGGAAAAGGTCAGATAAACACAAAATTACGCAGGCGCGACAAGACTCCACATCGTGCGCGGGAATCACCTGGTTGTCTATGTGTCTATCAGGGCCTGATCTGTGTGCATGCACGTGTAGGTTGAGCACTTGAGCGTGAGAGTGTGTGTTGGTCGTGTGGTATACTGATGTGTGCATGCATGTGTGCGTGTGTGCGTGTGAGTGTTGCGTGCGTGCGTGGCTGCATGTGTACGTGTGAGTGTTGCGTGTGTGCGTGTGTTCGTGTGAGTGTTGCGTGCATGCAGTTCATGTGCATGCGTGCGTGTGTGTATAATCACCACACCAGCTCTGTGTGTTAAAACAGACGGCTCAACATACCAATACAAGGCCACCTTGTCCGTTGTGCCCGCGGTCATGACTTCGAACCACCGTCCAATATTTTTTTGTCGTTTGTTTTCATTCTTACTAGCAAGATGCCCGTGCGTTGCACGTAGCATCAAGATACATTTTATGTCTAGTTTATCTTGTGAGAGAAAAGGATGAATGAGGGAAGGCCTTATTTGCAAATGTGGAGACGTGTGTGGGTACCTTTTTGCAAAATTGTCATAGTTTCTTTGCTATCCGTCAGATATAAATCGGACGGCCTATATTGCAGGATGGTAGGCACACCATCATCACCAACTCTGTTTTTTATAAGAGTGTATTTTATCCCTACTCTTATAAAAAGCATAGTCGGTGATGATCGTGTGCCTGCTATCCTGCAATATAGGTCGTCTGATCTATATCTGACGGATAGGAAGGAAACTATGGCAATTTTGCAAAAAGATACCCACACCCTCTCCACACTAGCTTGCAAATAAGGCCTTCCCTTGTTCATCCTTTTCTCCCACAAGATAAACTACTCATACAAATGCATCTTGATGGTCCGTGCAACGCATGGGCATCTTGCTAGTATTTTATAAGAGTGTAGATGTAGAGTAGATACAAGCCGACAGGTGGGCCCGATGGTAGTGAGATAATGTGATGCAACACTAGAGGTGCCACGCGGAGCGTTTAACTAGTCAACTAGTCGTGTCTTGAGCAAATACAGAGTTGTACGGTAAGCCCATGACTGTATAATAACCACAAAACATAAATGGTGACTGTAATGAGTGGATTCGGAAGTCCAATGCACGTATCGTGCTTTCGCTTCAAATACAATGATCGTCATTGTATATATCGCGAGAGAAAGATGAAACACGTGTGAATGTGTTGGGGGCTTACTTTTAGAGGACCTGGAGATAGTTTGTGTGTGTACGTGAAAGGGGCCTAGAGGGGGGTATGCGATGGAGAGAGATATGCTCTTCGTTTCTCTTTATTATGACTAACTTTATATATAGTATAAAAATATACAAATTCACAGTGCGGAATAAATATCATTGTGGGAACCATGCAATGCAAGCGTTCATACTCCTCCATATAACTTTGTAATGTTGTATATATGTAGATATTCTAAAATATTTTTTGGCCACACTGTATTCAAAAGGAATGTTGTATGCGAAATAAACATGAAGAGAGGGCTTTTTAGATCAATGGGGTACATGATGTAACATGTGTGAATGTGTAGTTAATGCATTTGGCAGGGCCTAGAGAGGTATGTGTGTGTATTACGTATTCGAGAGAGGCATGGATAGAGGGGCCGACAGGGGGAGGGGAGTGGGAGAGATAGCACAAGAAATGAGAGTGGTATAGAGAGAGAGAGACCAATATGACATCACGGCGAGAGATTCCCTTGAGTGTGTATATGCAAGGGGGGAGTGGATAGAGGCACCAGGAGAATATATTTTTGTGTGGTGTCTGTGTTGGAATGTGTGGGTGTGAGAAGATAACGAGACGTGGGGGCAGAGGGTGTGTCACCGCGTGAGGTCCGGTGGGTCGAGGTGAGGCCCTTCGTTCGGTTCCTTCCTACGCAACATTGGTTGGCCCGTGACGCATTTAGGGAGACCCATGGATGACTAGTCGTACAAGAAAAAGATAGCATAACTGTGAAGGACTCTATGTCCACTGACAAAGCCGGCTAGGATTTGTAACCCTAGGTTCTCGGACTAAGGTAACCCCTTTATCTCTGATATTACTATTCAGCCAACCTAACTTTAAGGAGCATCCTACAGAATGCTCTGCTAGAATCATACTCGTCGATTAGGAAGAGAGGTGTGAGACAATGCATGAGAGACATGCCTAAAGATAATGTGCGTACAGGAGACACGTAGGCAGGTCTATGTATATAGAAAGGGTCGATGGGGATTGTGCGTGTGTATGCTTGCGAGAGGAAGAGTGCTTGTGATAAAGGTTAGTGAAAACAGTCGTAAATGGCTACAAGAGGGAGGGAGGGTTATATCGAGAGCATGTGTGTGAGAAAGACACCTCGGGAGAGAGTGTGTGAGCATGTGTGAGAGACCACCGATGGAGAGTGGAACTACACGTACAAGACTGTTGTACACATTGATTAAAGATATAAATTGTATCCAAATATTAGGATGGGATCATGATACTTGCAATTCGCGTAAGGAACGGTCACTGATCCATCAGACATCTAGATTCTATCGAATTTGAGCATGTCTATGTTATTATTCGACACAATTTATCCACATAGTTAGTATTTTCAACTCCAGACAATGCATCGTTTAGCAATCGAATATAAACATGAGTATAGTTCATGTTGTGTGTGTAAAGCACATTATACATACGAAAGTTACACAATGAACATTATAAATAGCTACCTATGAACTAGCATACATTTGAATTCAACTTAAGGTGGTTTAAAAAATTGAATTCAACATGAAGTCCATTCAATTATTTGAATTTGATATCATGGCATTTGTAAATCATACCTAAATTATGGGGGCACCAATCTTTGCTCTAATTTTGTACATAATAGCATATGTAGTCGTGTACAAAATAGATTCTAATTTAGCACCTCCATTCCAAAATAATCGTAGTTATAGGATTTTCAAGTGTCAAAATTTCAAAAAGAAGCGGATAATTTAATGAGGTTTTCAAACATACAAGGTCAAATTTAACGTTGTCTATTTAGGTCAATCCTCAAAGTTCAAGAGTACTCTAAACGTGAATGCTTGTGTTTCAAAATTTCGAACGAAGCACCAAAAGAGCCTCTACTCGCCCGAAACCGCGTGAGACCAATGTTTGGTAGTACACGGAAATTACTTTTCTAATAACTCCGACTTGTGAAACCTACCGGCCCGACGTCCAAAGGTCTAAACCGGGGTAGGTTTGTAGCTTCATCTAGACGCCACACAACCGCCTCCGAAAAACATTCATACACAATGGCCGCCTAAGCACACATGCGCGCGGCCAAAATCACTCCCGCCCACTATTTGGGACACCTGGGATTACCATCCTACCCCCGACCCGCAGTAAGTCTCAAATTTAAGAGGGGGGAAAAGATTTTACTTTCCCCAAATTTTCAAACAAGTGTGTCCCATCTTCTGTTCAAAAAAGCCAAAAACAAGCGCGTCCCAGACCGAAACTTGGTTCTCCCCCTACCCCCCGCCCACCCGTCCGATCCCCCATTCGTACTCTGTGGGCGCAAAAACTACCTCTCCACCAGCGGCGAAACCCCGGCGTCCTCCGTCCGCCACCCCATTCCACCCATCAACCGTCGCCCTCCTCCATCACGCCGGAGCCGATACCCCGATGTCACCGTCCACCGCAACGTCCTCCACGGCTAGTAGTTGAAGCCGAGGTCGAGCTGTTCGTACCTGAGCCAGTTCAACCATGCCGTCTTGTGCCTCACCGCTGCCGCTCCAACTTTGCCACCCTCCACCGCACCGGAGCTGTTCCTGCTACCCGTCCGTCGCCGCCTCGGATCTGCTTCCCCTCCGCCGACATACGGCCACGGCAACATAGTCAACAATTTGGCCATGGGTTCGTCCAAGCCTGCACCCTCCTCCAGAACATTGGTTTCCCCGGCAAAAAGAAGAATATCGGCGTGACATGTGGAGGCGACCACACCGGCAACCGAAAATGGTACTCCTCTTCCCTTATTCGTGCAAATCTTACGTGTCTGCTTGCACGGTATTCATCCCACAGAAGACACTAGTTGACCGCTTCTTCTTGATACTAGATGTTCCTAGTAACTCGCGATGCACATGGTTTATCCTCATATACTATTTCACCTTAGCTAAAGGTCCGTCGCCCCGTGAATTTCAATTCCTGGTTAGTTGATTCCCAATTAACGGAAGCATTCCCCGGCGTAACAGGCGCTAGTCCGCCTATTACGCCGGGGAAGCAGTGCCTCGGTTTTTATCTTAGGGGCGTGTGGGGCCTAGAGCTAGTGGTGCCCGATCTGGAGGTCGGCTAGGATTAAAGGGATGGCCTGGGGGTGCTGCCAAGCACGGCGGTGGTGTGAGGTCGAGGGGAGGGCGGGGCGGCGGAGGCAGGGGTCTGGGCCGGTGGTCGCTGGCGGTTCGAGAAAGATCGTCAATAGTGACTGGCGGGAGGTAGACGAAGGCCATCTGCCCATTCCTAATAGATCAGACGGTTCATGAAAAAAATCGACTGACGTATTTATTTTCAGTCGACTATTATCTTGATATGACCACATGTGGTGGTGTGCTAGAGGAGTACATGCATTTCCTGTGCTCATATATTACAAAATCATACAGAGTAGAATCTTTTTTTGCCATGCAATGTTGTAGAGCTATCATATGTCTCCTGTCATTTATTTTTCAGCCACCTGCTATCTGCTACTTTTACAGTGCACTAGTTCTGCACACACATTATCCATACTCTCACTATTGTGTTTTTATGCAAGGGTATTTCAGACTCTGCTGCTATGAGAGAAGCAAAAAAGAAAAGATCGATGTCGTTCCAGCGTCGTACACGGATAGGCTAGACACGTTTCAGCCTTATAATAGGTGCAGTGTCAGCAGATGGAGACGGTAAACGTAGCTCTGTAGTTGATGACCTCGCTCGCAATGAACCACCATCCCATGTGCTTGCTTTAACTTCGCGGTGTCATATGTGGTTGCATGTTCCATATGGTGTCTAGCTTCTATTCGGAAGGCCAAAGTCGGTCTTTATTCAGATAAGGAAAGATATTTTTTACATGAACCACCATCCCGTGAGCACCAGAATACAAATAGCTAGTCAGGGCACTGGCCGAGCCAGTGACAAGCCCAGCAAAGAGATCCATCACCTGGAAGCCAACTAAAAAGCCGCGATGGTGGCGAAGTAGCCCGACTCCCACCAGGCTCTCAGGTCCTAGATGATCATGCTCACCACTTCAGCCGGATGTCTAGCTTGTATTGCTTCCAATTTGGTTAAATTGCATCTGCTTAGCTTACACATTATACCTTTGAATATGACATGCCTTTCTGTTTTTGGTACATACTAGTACATCTGTGTATTAACCATGTTCTTACATCAAACTGATGTTCTTGTGTATCCCTCATCAATCACTTATGATGAGGCAGTCAGGCAAGTGGATTACTCCTCATTTAAAGAATGCAGCGTCAGCCTCTCGACATGATTCTCAAGAAATAGCAAGTGAGGGAGTCCTGGATTAGGGGGTATCCAGACAGCCGGACTATCTCCATTGGCCGGACTGTTAGACTATGAAGATACAAGATTGAAGACTTCGTCTCGTGTCCGGATGGGACTCTACATGGCGTGGAAGGCAAGCTAGGAAATACGGATATGGATATCTCCTCCTTTGTAACCGACCTTGTGTAACCCTAACCCTCTCCGGTATCTATATAAACCGAAGGGTTTTAGTCCGTAGGACAACAATCACAACATACAATCATACCATAGGCTAGCTTCTAGGGTTAAGCATCTCTGATCTCGTGGTATATCTACTCTTGTATTACCCATATCATCAATATCAATCGAGCAGGACGTAGGGTTTTACCTCCATCAGGGCCCGAACCTGGGTAAAACGTCGTGTCCCCCGCCTCTTGTTACCATCCGGCCTAGACGGATAGTTCAGGACCCCCTACCCAAGATCCGCCGGTTTTGACATCGACATTGGTGCTTTCATTGAGAGTTCCTCTGTGTTGTCGCCTTTAGGCTTGATGGCTCCTACTATCATCAATAGCGATGCGGTCCAGGGTGAGACTTTTCTCCCCGGACAGATCTTCGTATTCGGCGGCTTTGCACTGCAGGCTAATTCGCTTGGCCATCTCGAGCAGATTGAAAGCTACGCCCCTGGACATCAGGTCACATTTGGAAGTTTGAACTACACGGCCGACATCCGCGGAGACTTGATCTTCGACGGATTCGAGCCACAGCCGAGCGCGCCGCACTATCACAATGGGTATGACCTAGCTCTGCCGCTGAACAGTACCCCAGAGGCTGCGCCCGCATCAGCTCCGACCCTTAGCTCGGAGCCAACTACGCCAGTCGAGGACGGGTGGTTAGACACCGCCTCAGGGGCTGCAGTCTCAACGGCGATCGAGCCGAACACCAGCCTAACCCTCTATGTAGCCCGTGACTCCAAGGTGCTGGACTCTTTTCCGAACTCCAAACCATCCGCGCCCCTACCAATCGAATCCGATTGGGCGCCGATCATGGAATTCACCGCCGCGGATATCTTTTAGCGCTCGCCCTTCGGTGACATTCTGAATTCACTAAGGTCTCTCTCTTTGTGAGGAGAGCCCTGGCCGGATTATGGCCAACGGGATTGGGATGCCGACGACGAAGAAATTCGACGCCCACCCACCACCCACTTCGTAGTCACTGTCGATGATTTAACTGACATGTTCGACTTCGACTCCGAAGACATCGATGGTATGGATGACGATGTAGGAAACGAACATGAACCAGCACCTATAGGGCACTGGAAAGCCACCTCGTCATATTACATATACATGGTGGATACACCCAAAGTAGGCAATGACGACGGGATAGCGGAGGATGACCCCTCCAAGAAGCAACCCAAATGCCGACGTCAGCGGCGCCGCTCTAAGTCCCGCCAAAGCAAAAGTGGCGATACCGGCACAGGAGATAATAACATTCCGGATAGTGCCAAAGAAAACAACAAACCCCTCCAACAAGATTTAGAGCAGTAGGATGGAGGAGCCAGCTCTCCTGGGAGAGCGGCAGACGAAGAGGAGGAGGATGACAATCACATGCCCCCCTCCGAAGACGAGGCAAGCCTCGGCGACGATGAATTCGACGTACCAGAGGATCCAGTCGAACAAGAGCGCTTCAAGCGCCGGCTTATGGCCATGGCAAATAGACTGAAGAAAAAGCAGCAGCAGCTTCAAGCTGATCAAGATCTGCTAGCTGACAAATGGACTGAAGTCCTCGCGGCCGAGGAATATAAACTCGAGCGCCCCTCCAAGAGTTACCCAAGGTGCAGGTTACTACCCCGACTGGAGGAAGAAGCGTATGATACGGCTGATCGGCCACCTCGTGGCCGCGATAGAGAGGCATTCCAGCCAAAAGCTCAGCCTCCACCCCAACGCCATTCAAATAAAAAGGCATGGGGAGATACGCCAGACCTGCGAGGCATATTGGAGGACAAGGAAAAGCATTCAAGATCGATCTATGGATCACGAGGGCGCACCACTCTGCGAGACGACAAACGTCATGCCGGATATAGTAAAAGCAAATCCGGCCAGGCCGAACATAGCGGGCAAGACCCATTCAAGCTGCGTCGCGATATAGCCCAATACAGAGGGGCCGCACACCCCTTATGCTTCACAGACGAAGTAATGGAACATCAATTCCCAGAAGGTTTCAAACCTGTAAATATTGAATCATACGACGTCACAACAGATCCCGCAGTATGGATTGAGGACTTCCTCCTCCACATCCACATGGTCCGCGGCGATGACTTACACGCCATCAAATACCTCCCACTAAAGCTCAAAGGACCAGCGCGGCATTGGCTTAACAGCTTGCCAGCAGACTCCATTAGCTATTGGGAAGATCTGGAAGCCGCATTCCTCGACAACTTTCAGGGCACTTATGTGCGACCACCAGACGCCGATGATTTGAGCCACATAATTCAGCAGCCAGAAGAGTCGGCCAGGCAATTCTGGACTCGGTTCCTTACAAAGAAAAATCAAATCATCGACTGTATGGATGCGGAGGCCTTAGCGGCTTTCAAGCACAACATCCGAGACGAGTGGCTAGCCCGGCACCTTGGTTAGGAAAAGCTAAAATCTATGGCAGCTCTCACGACGCTCATGACCCGCTTTTGTGCGGGAGAAGACAGCTGCTGGCTCATAGTAATAACATATCAAAGATCCATGGTACCTCAGATACCAAGGACGGCAATAGCAGGTCACGTCGCAACAAGCATAAGCACCGCATTAACAGCGAAAATACTAAGGATGCGGAAGTCAATGCCGGATTCAAAGGCTCTAAACCCGGTCAGCGGAAAAAGGCATTCAAACAAAGTACGCTGGGTCCGTCCAGCTTGGACCGTATACTCGATCGCTCGTGTCAAATACACGGCACCCAGACAGGCCAGCCAAACACACCAACAGGGATTGTTGGGTGTTCAAGCAGGTTGGCAAGTTAATTGCCGAAAACAAGGACAAGGGGCCGCATAGCAATGACGAGGAGGAGCCCCGGCAGTCGCACACTGGAGGACAGAAGAGGTTTCCCCCGCAAGTGCGGACGGTGAACATGATATATGCAACCCACATCCCCAAGAGGGAGCGGAAGCGTGCGCTCAGGGACGTATATGCGTTGGAGCTAGTCGCCCCAAAGTTCAACCCTTGGTCCTCCTGTCCGATCACCTTCGATCGCAGGGACCACCCCACTAGTATCCATCATGGAGGATTCGCCGCACTGGTCCTAGACCCAATCATCAACGGATTTCACCTCACTCGAGTACTTATGGACGGCGGCAGCAGCCTGAACCTGCTTTATCAGGACATAGTGCGCAAAATGGGTATAGACCCCTCAAGGATCAAACCCACAAACACAACCTTTAAGGGCGTCATTCCAGGTGTAGAGGCCCATTGCACAGGCTCAATTACACTGGAAGTGGTCTTCGGATCCCCGGATAACTTCCGAAGCGAAGAATTAATCTTCGATATAGTCCTGTTTCCGCAGTGGTTATCACGCGCTGCTCGAGCGAACCGCATTTGCTAGATTCAGTGCGGTACCGCATTATGCATACCTCAAGCTCAAGATGTCAGGACCTCGCGGAGTTATCACAGTCAATGGAAACACAAAGTGCTCTCTCCAAACAGACGAGCACACCGCAGCCCTCGCAGCAGAAACGCAAAGCAGCCTCTCAAGGCAATCAACCAGTTCGGCGCTTCACATCCCGAACACCTTCAAGCGTGCTCGGGGCAATCGGCAAATAGACCGCCTAGCGCGATCTAAGCTCGCGTAGCAATACGGCGGCCACCCCAATCCCAGCCCAGCGGCGAAACTCGTGCTGCGCATACATAATTACGCATTAAACATACCATGGGCACAGGTGGGGAGGGGGCACAACTACGGCATGCCCCAAGACGCGGCCTAAACCGCACTAGGGGCTTCCCGTTCGGTTATTTTTCTTTTTCATTCCAGACCTTAATCTCTGGAAACACTGTCCGGCAGCACTATTGCCGAACACATGATGCAGCAACCAAGGAGGCAGACAACTATGTTATATCACGGAATTCCCAGGTTGATTACAATAATGAGTGAAATATTCAAGTTAATATCATTCCTCAGCTTGCCCTTGGAAGGGACATAGTCCTACTCTTTGCTTATCGCACTATCTATATCACTCTGCTTTAACACAATTTTTTAATAAACAATGCATGACATTACGACTATTATTGCATTCTTGTTATATATATATATATATATATATATATATATATATATATATGTGTGTGTGTGTGTGTGTGTGTGTGTGTGTGTGTGTGTGTGTTCATTAATGACGCCTTGCAGCCGTACACTATGGTACGGCCAATACACCAGGGGCTTACGTACGCCACAATACGGTGTGAAAAGTCCGAACACTTTCACAAGTGTGGCACCCCGAACTTATAGCATTATATGCATCAGCTCCGAATCATGTCTTTGGTCAAATGTTGGGTTTGCCCAGCTCCTATGTTTTGGTACCTTACATTCCGCTCTATCGGCTAAGGTAGCGCTAGGAGAACTACTGTGATTGTGCCCCGGTTCTGCCGGGCTTAGCACCTCAGTAGAGAAAGCTAAAACTGACTGTCATGATAAGGCGAGAGACTGGTCACTGTTCGGCGAGGTTTTTCGAGTCCATAAAGACTTATGCCGCTTAGGGCGAGGGGCCGGCCCTGTCCGGCTTACAGGAGTGTATCGCGCCCCGAATTCGGCCTTCCGAATTCCAGGGGCTTCGCCAAAATTTAAAATTATAGAATTCTATGGCTAAGTGAGAGTGATAAAGCATTATTAGTCTGGTTGCCTTGTTCGTTGTGTTGAGGACCTCCCTCGAAGGACCCAAACATGGGAACAAGAGTGCTCAGGTTTATCTCGAACACCCCAGCACTCATGGCATAGGGGCAGAAGCCGAGGACTAGCCATCTCTCAGATTGGATAAATAGTCAAACAGAAGGTAATATTTTAAATTCCAACAAGTGTTGCATAGCGCATATGAAACAAGTTTTCATACATACAGTATAAAATGAGAAAGTCTCATTCAAATATTACATCTTTTGAACACTCGTCCGCGATGAGACGGGCACCCGGCAGAACACCCTTGTAGTACATCTCGGGGTGGCGGTGCTCCTTGCCCTCTGGCGGCCCCTCCTTGATCAGCTTCATGGCGTCTAGCTTGACCCACTGCAATTTCACACGGGCGAAAGCCCGGCATGCACCTTCAATGCAGACAGATCGCTTGACGACCTCCAGCTGCGGGCAGGCATCCACAAGCCGCCTCACCAGGCTGAAGAAGCTGTTCGGAAGGGCGTCGCCAGGCCACAACCGGACTATAAAGCTCTTCATGGCCTGATCGGCCGCCTTATGTAGCTTGACCATCTGCTTCAGCTGGTCGCTCATTGGCATCGGATGTTCGGCCTCAGCATATCGAGCTTCCGTCCTCGGCCTGTTAAAATTGTGCGGCATCGGACACACTGCGGGGCAAATCTGCGAATGCTCCTGAAGAGCTCCGGATCCGGGTAAGTAATCGGTAATTTACTTTTACATGCTTGCTTTGCATATAGAAAGCCTTACCCGCCGCTATCTTCTTCATCGCGTTGATCTCTTGGAGGGCCTTTTGGGCTTCAGCCTTGGCACTTTTCACACTCTCGAGGGCCGCGGCAAGCTCAGACTCCCGTGTCTTGAAGTCAAGCTCCAACGCCTCGTGCTTCGCCACAAGAGCCTGAAGCTCTTGCTGCACCTCGCCCACCCGAGCCTCCTATTTCTCTCGCTCGGCGCGCTCCTTGGCCGCTTTATCTTCGGCCTTGGTTAGCGCTTGCTTCAGGGTCGCCACCTCGGTCGTGGCCCCTGGCAAACATACGATGATCCTGTCATTTTGCAATCGTGTCCTCTTTTATATATATATACATAAGACAGGGTATTACTTACCCTTGTTCTCCTCGAGCTGCCTCTTGGCAAGGCCGAGCTCTTTCCTGGACCCCTTGAGGTCCTGCTTCAGTATGGCGACCTCCATAGTTAGTGCGGCGGACGCCAGCAATGAAGCCTGCATATGCATATTGACACACTTATATTAGACTCCCGTGGTATTATTTGATCCTCTGTTCGGCTTTTCTTTGTGAACACCGAACAAAGCATCAGGGGCTACTGTCTATGCGGTAATATTTCTACTACACTTTAAAACACTTACCTCGAAGCCTGTTAGAAGGCTGGCACAGGCTTCAGTCAATCTGCTCTTGGCGGACTGAACCTTCTGGATCACCGCACTCATGATAGTGCGGTGCTCCTCGTCGATGGAAGCGCTGCGAAGCGCTTCCAGCAGATTGTCCGGTGCCTCTGGATAGACAGATGTCACCAGCACAGGCGTCTTTCCCCTCTTAGAAGGAGGCCACCTGCCCGAGCCTGGAACCGCTGGAGGTTCCGGCGCGGTGCTCGGCTGAGGGCCGAACTCGGAGCTCTCAGGGGCCTCGTCCCCTCGGCTCCTGGAGTCCGGAAGGTCGCCTTGAGGCGCCTCCGGGACTGTCTCCCCTTGATCCGGTGCCTCTTGAGACAACACCTCAGCGTCGTCGGCAGGATGAAGGGAGGTGGCGGTCGGGACTGGATCGCTATCCATGTCCGACAAGCCCAAGGAGCCGTCCGATGATACATCGATACTGGCTCGTGGCGGCCTGCATAATTGCGTTCGACGTTAGGGAAAGCAGTGTGACAAAGGAATCCTATGAGTTACTCTAGTATCTGAATACTTACAGATCTCCCCAGGGGCTTGACCCTGGGCAACCACTCGTCTTCGCCTTTGTCGGAGGCGGTGGAACCGTCCGGAAGGAGAGTCCTTCCCTTCTTGGACCCTCCGGCCTCCCCGGTCGGGGCGGCCTTCCTTTTCTTGTCTCCCCTAGTCGGTGGGGGAGCATCTTCTTCTTCTTCCTCGTCTTCGGGGGAAGAGTGCGCCGCAGAGTCATCAGACGGTGAGTCCGACGACGCCTGGCGTAGGGAACTCTTTCGGGTTCCCTTGGCCTTCTTGGTCTTCTCCGGCACCGTATAAGGGGCTGGAGTCAACATCTTCGCCAGAAGAGCGTCTGCGGGGCCTTCGGGCAAAGGAGCCGGACATTCGATCTGTCCGGCCATCTTCTGCCAGTCCTGTCAAAGGTACGGGAGTTTAGATCCCGCATAGAGTCAATCTATATAAAAAATAAGTATCCTGTGAAAGGTAAAGCAGCTTACCGCACTGGCTTGGCGCTTCGCCCTGAATCCGCGATCCTCAGTAATAGGGGGGAACCTCGGCACTTTTGAACAGCACCCTCCAGGCGTCTTCATGAGTCGTGTCGAAGAGCCTGTTCAGAGTTCGGTGTTGCGCCGGATTGAACTCCCCCAAGCTGAACTCCCGTTGTTGGCACGGGAGTATCCGGCGGATGAGCATAACTTGGACTATGTTGACAAGCTTGAGCTTCTTGTCCACCATGTTTTGAATACATGTTTGGAGTCTAGTCAGCTCTTTTGAACTACCCCAGGATAGACCCTTCTCTTTCCAGGAGGTGAGCCGCGTGGGGATGCCAGATCGGAACTCGGGGGCCGCTACCCATGCAGGGTCGCGCGGCTCAGTGATATAGAACCACCCCGATTGCCACCCCTTTATGGTTTCCACAAAGGAGCCCTCGAGCCATGTTACGTTGGGCATCTTGCCCACCATGGCGCCTCTGCACTCCGCCTGGCTGCCGCCCACCACCTTCGGCTTGACATTGAAGGTCTTCAGCCATAAGCCGAAGTGGGGCTTGATGCGGAGGAAGGCCTCGCACACGACAATAAACACCGACATGTTAAGGATGAAGTTCAGGGCCAGATCGTGGAAATCCAGGCCGTAATAAAACATGAGCCCCCGGACGAAGGGATGGAGAGGGAATCCCAGTCCGTGGAGGAAATGGGTGAGGAATACTACCCTCTCATGGGGCCTGGGGTGGGGATGAGCTGCCCCTCATCTGGGTGCTGGTGCGTGATGTCGTCGGGCAGGTATCCGGCTCTCCTCAGTTTCTTGATGTCTCCCTCCATGACGGAGGAGACCATCCACCTGCCTCCCGCTCTGGACATGATTGGAGAAGGTCAAGGTGGGAAGTGCGGACTTGGGCGCTAGAGCTCGAGTGTGCGAAAACGGATGGGTAAGGGAGGAAGAAGGCGTGGATAGAAAGGTTAATCCTTATCCCTTTATATGGGCGGACGAAACTAAGCATCCCCACTTGCCTGGTAAAACTCGCTTATCCCCCAAACACCGCAATTGATGGCGCAGTTGGGTTACCCATGCCCGTATTGATGAGAATCCCGTAATAAGGGGACACGATCTCTGCTTTGACAAGACGTGTCGAAAAACTGCCCCGCGTTATGTGCGGGGCTGGTTAACAGAAATGGTTCGAATAACCACCGGGCCATGACGTAACATCATGCTGCCAAAACAAGCCAGCAAATTAGATCTGCGAAAATATTATTCTCTCTACGGTGGAATGTGGAACTTATTTTGCATGGTCGGACACTATCCTCGTATTCAAATTCTTCTGTGATGTATTCGGAGAAGGAACCCGCCTTGCAATGCCAAAGACAATACTGCGCATCGGACTCATCATCATTGAAGCCTGGTTCAGCGGCTATTGAGGGAGTCCTGGATTAGGGGGTCTCCGGATAGCCGGACTATCTCCATTGGCCTGACTATTAGACTATGAAGATACAAGATTGAAGTCCGGATGGGACTCTACTTGGCGTGGAAGGCAAGCTAGGCAATACGGATATGGATATCTCCTCCTTTGTAACCGACCTTGTGTAACCCTAACCCTCTCTGTTGTCTATATAAACCGAAGGGTTTTAGTCCGTAGGACAACAATCACAACATACAATCATACCATAGGATGGCTTCTAGGGTTTAGCCTCTCTCATCTCGTGGTAGATCTACTCTTGTATTACCCATATCATCAATATCAATCGAGCAGGACGTAGGGTTTTACCTCCATCAAGAGGGCCCAAACCTGGGTAAAACATCGTGTCCCCCGCCTCCTGTTACCATCCGGCCTAGACGCACAGTTCGGGACCCCCTACCCGAGATCCGCCAGTTTTGACACCGACAACAAGGCTAGATGAAGATAGTGAACGTAGCTCTGTAGTTGATTACCGCATTTCCCCTACACTAGCATCGCAGGTGCTTGCTCTAACTTGGCAGCGTGATATGTGGTTGCATGTTGCATATGGTGTCTAGATTGTAATTCTTCCAATCTGGTTAGACTGCATGTGCTATTCTGCTTAGCTTTTACATTATACATGTTAATGTGATATGCCTTCCTGTATTTAGTACATAGTACATCTGTCTATTAAGTATGTCCTCACATAAAACTATTGTTTTTTTGTATCCCGCATAAATCAATATGATGAGACACCTTC
The DNA here is from genome assembly GCF_018294505.1 of Triticum aestivum. Taxonomy (NCBI): domain Eukaryota; kingdom Viridiplantae; phylum Streptophyta; class Magnoliopsida; order Poales; family Poaceae; genus Triticum; species Triticum aestivum. The sequence goes on from NC_057812.1 coordinate 522,153,633, forward strand.
AGTATATGCAGTGTGATATTAGTTGCATCTTTGATATGATTTATAGCATGCACTGCTTCTAATTTGTTGAAATGCCATTTATGATGGGACACTTTTAACTGGGCATAGTTATATTGGTTGCATCTTTCACGTGGTGTCTGTCGGGATGTGGGGTTCCGGCAAACCCTTAAGGTTCGAACACTAGGGTGCGCGTGAAGTCTTTCCCTCCAACCGCTCTACTCTCTAGCTCGCTAAGATCTTACGGACGAACTCGACAAACTCACAACATAGAAGGACACGGGGTTTATACTGGCTCGGGCTACCGTTGTGGTGTAACACCCTACTCCAGTGTGGTGGTGATGGATTGCCTCTTGGGCTGATGATGAACCATACAAGGGAAGAACGGCCTCCTGAGGTTGAGGCGTTCTTGAGCTCGGTGAGCTTGTGTGTGTGGGGGTGGTCTCTCTCCTTCTCTAAGGTGGTGGCTAGTCCTATTTATAGAGGCCCTGGTCCTCTTCCCAAATATCGAGCGGGAAGGGAGCCAACAATGGCGGGCTAATTTGAAGGGGGACATCTAGTACAAGCTATCCTGACAAAAGTAGTCTTCGCCTGCACAATTTCCTGGCGGTGATGCTATTCTGGGCTCCACGGTGACCTCTATCTTGCAGTCCATTGTCTTGGTCTTGTTGCACCAAAATGGCAACCTTTGCCTGAGGCCTCGGTACTTCGCAGTTGCGCTTGCCCCCTTTGCACGAAAGAGGAAACAAGGATGCTGTGCGCGCTGGTGCCCGCCTGGCGCCTGCCTGGTGCCGATCATCATGGCTCACTTCACGAGAGGCTCGTGAGGTTCGCCTCGCCTTGACATCTCCACTCCTCATGAGCCTGCCTAGCTAGGCCACTCCAGAGGAGGTCTTGCGTCGTCCCCCTCGCGAGGGTCTTGGGCGCTTTCTTGGTGAAGATGGGCCGTACGGCCTGGTGGCTCAGCCACAACCTTCAGGCTGGCTATGAGGCCCTCGTATTCTATGATACAGTTGGAGACCTTCTCGCCGTGCTAAAAGCAGAGTTGCACGGCGTAGCAAAGCTTGTCCTGAGTGGGCGAGATGAGCACTACTCCAGCCCCCTTGCCCTGGTGGGCAAAGGCGCCATCAAAATACATGACCCAGCCGTCTGGCGCCTCGCTTCCTGGGGAGGTGGACCGGTCTTCTCCTTCCTCAAGAGCCGGGGCATCTGTCCATTCTACCACAAAATCGGCGAGCGTGGCTCCCTTAATGACCCTGGTGGTGCTAAACTCCATCTGAAATGCTTGCAGCTTGATGTTCCATTCAGCGACCCTTCCGGCTGAGTTTGGGCTCCTGAGTATCCTCTCCAACGGGTAAGACGAGACGACCTTGATGGGGTGCCCCTGGAAGTAGTGCCGCAGCTTGCGCGAGGCCACTAAATGTGTGAGCGGGAGCTTTTGCGGCATGGGGTAGCGCGCCCTCGCGTCCCGCGGTACAGTGCTGACGAAGTACACCGGGTGCTCGACAAGGGCCGGTACACTATTGAGGCTCGGGTCGCGCGTAGATTGTGGCATATCCTGAGGTGATGGGTCTCCTAAGACCTGACCGCCCTCAGGAGCTTCCGCGATGTTCCTCTGCTGAGCTAGGTCCTCCGCCGCTGATGGCTTTGCTGCACCTCTCTGGCCCCGTGCTGTATCAGCTCTACCCTTGTCTTGACGCTCCTCCCGAACCGCCACCAACGCCGCGCTAGCGGAGTACGGGGTGGTGGCAAGGTAGAGCAAAAGAGGCTCAAGAGGTCGCGGTGCCACCATCACTGGGTGGCTGGTGAGGTATTTCTTGAGGTCTCGGAAGGCCTGGTCGGCCTCCGGGGTCCACTCGAAGGGGCCTTTCTTCTTCATGAGCTTAAAGAAGGGCAAGGTGCGCTCGCCTAGCTTAGAGATGAAACGCCCTAATGCGCCCACCCGTCATGCTAGCTTTTGCATCTCCTTGAGGGTCTATGGTGGGCTCATGTCTTCGATGGCCTTGATCTTTTCCGGGTTCGCCTCGATCCCTCTGTGGGATACGAGAAACCGTAGCAACTTGCCGGATGGGACGCCAAACACACACTTCTCTGGTTTAAGCCTCAAGTTCACTTGGTGTAAGCTCTCGAAGGTCTCCTCCAAGTCTTGAATCAACGTCCTCGCCTCGCGATATTTTACCACTATGTCATCAACATAGGCCTCTGTGTTCCCGCCGAGCTGCCGCCCCAAGGCTATGTGCATCAGCCACGGAAAGGTTGCACCCGCGTTGCGAAGGCCGAAGGGCATGCAGGTGTAGCAGTACACCCCACATGGTGTCAAGAAGGCAGTCTTCTCCATATCCTCCACCGCCATCTTGATCTGATGGTATCTAGGGAATGCATCCAGGAAACACAACAAATCGCACTCGGCGGTGGAGTCGACGATTTGATCGATGCATGGAAGGGGGAGCGGGTCTTGGGGGTAGGCTTTGTTTAGTGTGGTGAAGTCGACGCACATCCGTTCCTTCCCGCCTTTCTTCGGTACTACAACGGGGTTCGTCAGCCATTCGGGGTATCGAACTTCCCGGATTGTACCTGCCGCCTCCAGCTTGCGTGTCTCTTGGACGATGAAGGCCTGCTTCTCAGTGGACTGCCGTCTTGCTCACTACTTCACGGGGGGTACATTGGGGCACACCTTTAGATGATGCTGGATTACCTCTCTCGGGACCCCTACCAGTTGATCGGGCTCCCACGCTTATATCTCCTTGTTCGCGCACAAAAACCTCACCAAAGCTTCTTCTTGCCCCGGGTTAAGGCTGGTTCCTATGGTGAAGGTGGTTCCTGAAGACCCATCCTCGTCGACTGGCACCTGCTTGGTCTCCGCCTTGTCTTGGGTGAACAACTGCTTTTTCTTGGTGGCCGCGGCCTCCTTGGCCTCCGGCGCCGGCTGGCTGTGCCGCTGCCGCGGTCTTGAAGGCGAGCCTGAGCACCATCACGGCCTCCTTAGCATCCCCTTGGATGGTGAGGACGCCCTTGCTCCCTGGCATCTTCATGAGGTTGTAGGCTGGGTGAGTTGCCGCAATGAACTGAGCGAGGGCCGGGTACCCGAGGATGGCATTGTACGGGAGACCAATGCGGGCGATGTCAAAGTCCACCAGCTTGATGCGATAGTTATCCCGCGTGCCAAAGGTGACAGGGAGGCGGATCTGCCCCAAGGGATGAGCAGCTCCACCGCCTACTCCTATGAAGGGCTAGCTGAGGCCGAGCCGTTCGAGCGGCACATGAAGAAGGCTGAAAGCTTCCACAGAGAGCAAGTTGAGGTCGGCGCCACCGTCGATGAGGGTCTTGGTGATGCCCATGTTGCAGATGGTGGGCGTGCAGAGCATCGGAAGCATCCTTGAGCCGGTGATGGAGCCGGGGTGGTCTTCCGAGTCGAAGGTGAGGTCGGCTTCCGGCGCGGCCCAACCCGGCGGAGCCCCCGGGCGCTTGCAGGCGACCCCTGTTGGGTTTCGTAGTAATTTCAAAAAAATTCCTGCGCACACGCAAGATCATGGTGATGCATAGCAACGAGAGGGGAGAGTGTGATCTACGTACCCTTGTAAACCGACAGCGGAAGCGTTAGCACAACGCGGTTGATGTAGTCGTACGTCTTCACGGCCCGACCGATCAAGCACCGAAACTACGGCACCTCCGAGTTTTAGCACACGTTCAGCTCGATGACGATCCCCGGACTCCGATCCAGCAAAGTGTCGGGGAAGAGTTCCGTCAGCACGACGGCGTGGTGACGATCTTGATGTACTACCGTCGCCGGGCTTCGCCTAAGCACCGCTACAATATTATCGAGGACTATGGTGGAAGGGGGCACCGCACACGGCTAAGAATATGATCACATGGATCAACTTGTGTGTCTAGGGGTGCCCCCTGCCTCCGTATATAAAGGATCAAAGGGGGAGGTGCGGCCAGCCAAGGAGGGCACGCCAGGAGGAGTCCTACTCCCTCCGGGAGTAGGATTCCCCCCTTTTCCTAGTTGGAATAGGATTCGGGAGGGGGGAAAGAGGAGAGAGAGAGGGAAGGGGGCGCCGGACCCCTCTCCTTGTCCTATTCGGACTAGGGGGGAGGGGCGCACGGCCCAGCCCTGGCCACCTCTCCTCTCTTCCACTAAAGCCCACTAAGGCCCATATACCTCCCGGGGGGTTCCGGTAACCTCCCGGTACTCCGGTAAAATCCCGATTTCACCTGGAACACTTCCGATATCCAAATATAGGCTTCCAATATATCAATCTTTATGTCTCGACCATTTCGAGACTCCTCGTCATGTCTGTGATCACATCCGGGACTCCGAACAAACTTCGGTACATCAAAACTCATAAACTCATAATATAACTATCATCGAAACCTTAAGCGTGCGGACCCTACGGGTTCGAGAAAAAAGTAGACATGACCGAGACATGTATCCAGTCAATAACCAATAGAGGAACATGTATGCTCATATTGGCTCCTACATATTCTACGAAGATCTTTTATCGGTCAGACCGCATAACAACATACATTGTTCCCTTTGTCAGCGGTATGTTACTTGCCCGAGATTCGATCGTCGGTATCTCAATACCTAGTTCAATATCGTTGCCGGCAAGTCTCTTTACTCGTTCCGTAATACATCATCTCACAACTAACTCATTAGTTGCAATGCTTGCAAGGCTTATGTGATGTGCATTACCGAGAGGGCCCAGAGATACCTCTCCGACAATCGGAGTGACAAATCCTAATCTCGAAATACGCCAACCCAACATGTACCTTTGGAGACACCTGTAGAGCACCTTTATAATCACCCAGTTACGTTGTGACGTTTGGTAGCACACAAAGTGTTCCTCCGGCAAACGGGAGTTGCATAATCTCATAGTCATAGGAACATGTATAAGTCATGAAGAAAGCAATAGCAACATACTAAACGATCGGGTGCTAAGCTAATGGAATGGGTCATGTCAATCAGATCATTCACCTAATGATGTGATCCCGTTAATCAAACAACAACTCTTTGTTAATGGTTAGGAAACATAACCATCTTTGATTAACGAGCTAGTCTAGTAGAGGCATACTAGTGACACTCTGTTTGTCTATGTATTCACACATGTATTATGTTTCCGATTAATACAATTCTAGCATGAATAATAAACATGTATCATGATATAAGGAAATAAATAATAACTTTATTATTGCCTCTAGGGCATATTTCCTTCAGTCTCCCACTTGCACTAGAGTCAATAATCTAGTTCACATCTAACATCTATAGTTCACATCTTTATGTGGTTAACACCCATAGTTCACATCGATATGTGACCAACACCCAAAGGGTTTACTAGAGTTAGAAATCTAGTTCACATTTCTATGTGATTAACACCCAAAGAGTACTAAGGTGTGATCATGTTTTGCCTGTGAGAGAAGTTTAGTCAATGGGTCTGCCATATTCAGATCCGTAAGTATTTTGCAATTTTCTATGTCTACAATGCTCTGCACGAAGCTACTTTAGCTAATTGCTCCCACTTTCAATATGTATCTAGATGAAGACTAAGAGTCATCCGGATCAGTGCCGAAACTTGTATCGACGTAACCCTTTTACGACGAACCTTTTGTCACCTCCATAATCGAGAAACATATCCTTATTCCACTAAGGATAATTTTGACCGATGTCCAGTGATCTACTCCTAGATCACTATTGTACTCCCTTGCCAAAATTAGTGTAGGGTATACCATAGGTCTGGTATACAGCGTGGCATACTTTATAGAACCTATGGCCAAGGCATAGGGAATGACTTTCATTCTCATTCTATTTTCTGCCATGGTCGGACTTTGAGTCTTACTCAATTTCACACCTTGTAACACAGGCAAGAATTCTTTCTTTGACTGTTCCATTTTGAACTACTTCAAAATCTTGTCAAGGTATGTACTCATTGAAATAAACTTATCAAGCATCTTGATCTATCTCTATAGGTCTTGATGCTGAATATGTAAGCAGCTTCACCGAGGCTTTCTTTGAAAAAATCCTTTCAAACACTCCTTTATGCTTTGCAGAATAATTCTACATTATTTCCGATCAACAATATGTCATACACATATACTTATCAGAAATGTTGTAGTGCTCCCACTCACTTTCTTGTAAATACAGGCTTCACCGCAAGTCTGTATAAAACTATATGCTTTGATCAACTTATCAAAGCGTATATTCCAACTCCGAGATGCTTGCACCAGTCCATAGATGGATAGCTGGAGCTTGCATATTTTGTTAGCACCTTTAGGATTGACAAAACCTTCTGGTTGCATCATATACAACTCTTCTTTAAATCCATTAAGGAATGTAGTTTTGTTTATCCATTTGCCAGATTTCATAAAAATGCGATAATTGCTAACATGATTTGGACAGACTTAAGCATCGCTACGAGTGAGAAAATTTCATCGTAGTGAACACCTTGAACTTTGTCAAAAACCTTTTTCGACAAGTCTAGCTTTGTAGATAGTAACACTACTATCAGCGTCCGTCTTCCTCTTGAAGATCCATTTATTTTCTATGGCTTGCCGATCATCGGGCAAATCCATCAAAGTCCATACTTTGTTCTCATACATGGATCATATCTCAGATTTCATGGCCTCAAACCATTTCGCGGAATCCGGGCTCATCATCGCTTCCTCATAGTTCGCAAGTTCGTCATGGTCTAGTAACATGACTTCCAGAACAGGATTACCGTACCACTCTGGTGCGGATCTCACTCTGGTTTACCTACGAGATTCGGTAGTAACTTGATCTGAAGTTACATGATCATCATCATTAGCTTCCTCACTAATTGGTGTAGTAGTCACAAGAACAGATTTCTGTGATGAACTACTTTCCAATAAGGGAGAAGGTACAATTACCTTATCAAGTTTTCTACTTTCCTCCCACTCACTTCTTTCGAGAGAAACTCCTTCTCTAGAAAGGATCCATTCTTAGCAACGAATGTCTTGCCTTCGGATCTGTGATAGAAGGTGTACCCAACAGTCTCCTTTGGGTATCCTATGAAGACATATTTCTCCGATTTGGGTTTGAGCTTATCAGGATGAAACTTTTTCACATAAGCATCACAACCCAAAACTTTAAGAAACGACAACTTTGGTTTCTTGCCAAACCATAATTCAGATTGTGTCGTCTCAACGGATTTAGATGGTGCCCTTTTTAACGTGAATGCAGCTGTCTCTAATGCATAACCCCAAAACGATAGTGGTAGATCGGTAAGAGACATCATAGATTGCACTATATCCAATAAAGTACGGTTATGACGATCGGACACACCATTATGCTGTGGTGTTCCAGGTGGCATGAGTTTGTGAAACTATTCCACAATGTTTTAATTGAAGACCAAACTCATAACTCAAATATTTGTCTCCGCGATCAGATCGTAGAAACCTTATTTTCTTGTCACGATGATTTTCCACTTCACCCTGAAATTATTTGAACTTTTCAAATGTTTCAGACTTATGTTTCATCAAGTAGATATACTCATATCTGCTCAAATCATCTGTGAAGGTCAGAAAATAACGATACCCGCCGCGAGCCTCAACACTCATTGGACTGCATACATCAGTATGTATTATTTCCAATCAAGTTTGTTGCTCGCTCCATTGTTTCAGAGAACGGAGTCTTAGTCATCTTGCCCATGAGGCATGGTTCGCAAGTACCAAGTGATTCATAATCAAGTGGTTCCAAAATCCCATCAGCATGGAGTTTCTTCATGCGCTTTACACCAATATGACCTAAACGGCAGTGCCACAAATAAGTTGCACTATCATTATTAACTTTGCATCTTTTGGTTTCAATATTATGAATATGTGTATCACTACGATCGAGATCCAATGAACTATTTTCATTGGGTGTGTAACCATATAAGGTTTTATTCATGTAAACAGAACAACAATTATTCTCTGACTTAAATGAATAACTGTATTGCAATAAACATGATCAAATCATATTCATGCTCAACGCAAACACCAAATAACACTTATTTAGTTTCAACACTAATCCCGAAAGTATAGGGAGTGTGCGATGATGATCATATCAATCTTGGAACTACTTCCAACACACATCGTCACCTCACCCTTTACTAGTTCTGTTTATTCTGCAACTCCCGTTTTGAGTTACTACTCTTAGCAACTGAACCAGTATCAAATGCCGAGGGGTTGCTATAAACACTAGTAAAGTACACATCAATAACACGTATATCAATATACCTTTGTTTACCTTGCCATCCTTCTTATCCGCCAAATACTTGGGGCAGTTCCACTTCCAGTGACCAGTCCCTTTGCAGTAGAAGCACTTAGTCTCAGGCTTAGGATCAGACTTGGGCTTCTTCACTTGAGCAGCAACTTGCTTGCCGTTCTTCTTGAAGTTCCCCTTCTTCCCTTTGCCCTTTTCTTGAAACTAGTGGTCTTGTCAACCATCAACACTTGATGTTTTTCTTGATTTCTACCTTCGTTGATTTCAGCATCACGAAGAGCTTGGGAGTTGTTTCCGTTATCCCTTGCATATTATAGTTCATCACGAAGTTCTACTAACTTGGTGATGGTGACTAGAGAATTCTGTCAATCACTATCTTATCTGGAAGATTAACTCCCACTTGATTCAAGCGATTGTAGTACCCAGACAATCTGAGCACATGCTCACTAGTTGAGCGATTCTCCTCCATCTTTTAGCTATAGAACTTGTTGGAGACTTCATATCTCTCAACTCGGGTATTTGCTTGAAATATTAACTTCAACTCCTGGAACATCTCATATGGTCCATGACGTTCAAAACGTCTTTGAAGTCCCGATTCTAAGCCATTAAGCATGGTGCACTAAACTATCAAGTAGTCATCATATTGAGCTAGCCAAACGTTCATAACGTCTGCATCTGCTCCTGCAATAGGTCTGTCACCTAGCGGTGCATCAAGGACATAATTCTTCTGTGCAGCAATGAGGATAAACCTCAGATCACGGATCCAATCCGCATCATTGCTACTAACATCTTTCAACACAATTTTCTCTAGGAACATATCAAAATAAACACAGGGAAGCAACAACGCGAGCTATTGATCTACAACATAATTTGCAAAATACTACCAGGACTAAGTTCATGATAAATTTAAGTTCAATTAATCATATTACTTAAGAACTCCCACTTAGATAGACATCCCTCTAATCCTCTAAGTGATCACGTGATCCAAATCAACTAAACCATGTCCGATCATCACGTGAGATGGAGTAGTTTCATTGGTGAACATCACTATGTTGATCATATCTACTATATGATTCACGCTCGACCTTTCGGTCTCCGTGTTCCGAGGCCATATCTGTATATGCTTGGCTCGTCAAGTATAACCTGAGTATTCCGCGTGTGCAACTGTTTTGCACCCGTTGTATTTGAACGTAGAGCCTATCACACCCGATCATCACGTGGTGTCTCAGCACGAAGAACTTTCGCAACGGTGCATACTCAGGGAGAACACTTCTTGATAATTAGTGAGAGATCATCTTATAATGCTACCGTCAATCAAAGCAAGATAAGATGCATAAAAGATAAACATCACATGCAATCAATATAAGTGATATGATATGGCCATCATCATCTTGTGCTTGTGATCTCCATCTTCGAAGCACCGTCGTGATCACCATCGTCACCGGCGCGACACCTTGATCTCCATCGTAGCATCGTTGTCGTCTCGCCAATCTTATGCTTCCACGACTATCGCTACCGCTTAGTGATAAAGTAAAGCATTACAGCGCGATTGCATTGCATACAATAAAGCGACAACCATATGGCTCCTGCCAGTTGCCGATAACTCGGTTACAAAACATGATCATCTCATACAATAAAATTTAGCATCATGTCTTGACCATATCACATCACAACATGCCCTCCAAAAACAAGTTAGACGTCCTCTACTTTGTTGTTGCAAGTTTTACGTGGCTGCTACGGGCTTAAGCAAGAATCAATCTTACCTACGCATCAAAACCACAACGATAGTTTGTCAAGTTGGTGCTGTTTTAACCTTCGCAAGGACCGGGCGTAGCCACACTCGGTTCAACTAAAGTTGGAGAAACTGTTACCCGCTAGCCACCTTTGTGCAAAGCACGTCGGGAGAACAAGTCTCGCGTAAGCATACGCGTAATGTCGGTCCGGGCCGCTTCGTCCAACGATACCGCCAAGCCAAAGTATGACATGCTGGTAAGCAGTATGACTTATATCGCCCATAACTCACTTGTGTTCTACTCATGCATATAACATCAACATATAAAACCTAGGCTCTGATAGCACTGTTGGGTTTCGTAGTAATGTCAAAAAAATTCCTACGCACACGCAAGATCACAGTGATGCATAGCAACGAGAGGGGAGAGTGTGATCTACGTACCCTTGTAAACCGACAGCGGAAGCGTTAGCACAACGTGGTTGATGTAGTCGTACGTCTTCACGGCCCAACCGATCAAGCACCGAAACTACGGCACCTCCGAGTTTTAGCACACGTTCAGCTCGATGACGATCCCCGGACTCCGATTCAGCAAAGTGTCGGGGAAGAGTTCCGTCAGCACGACGGCGTGGTGACGATCTTGATGCACTACCGTCGCAGGGCTTCGCCTAAGCACCGCTACAATATTATCGAGGACTATGGTGGAAGGGGGCACCGCACACGGCTAAGAATATGATCACATGGATCAACTTGTGTATCTAGGGGTGCCCCTGCCTCCGTATATAAAGGATCAAAGGGGGAGGTGCGGCCGGCTAGGGAGGGCGCGCCAGGAGGAGTCCTACTCCCTCCGGGAGTAGGATTCCCCCCTTTTCCTAGTTGGAATAGGATTCGGGAGTGGGGGAAAGAGGAGAGAGAGAGAGGGAAGGGGGCTCCGGCCCCCTCTCCTTGTCCTATTCGGACTAGGGGGGAGGGGCGCGCGGCCCAACCCTAGCCACCTCTCCTCTCTTCCACTAAAGCCCACTAAGGCCCATATACCTCCCGGGGGGTTTCGGTAACCTCCCGGTACTCCGGTAAAATCCAGATTTCACCCGGAACACTTCCGATATCCAAATATAGGCTTCCAATATATCAATCTTTATGTCTCGACCATTTCAAGACTCCTCGTCATGTCCGTGATCACATCCGGGACTCCGAACAAACTTCGGTACATCAAAACTCATAAACTCATAATATAACTGTCATCGAAACCTTAAGCGTGCGGACCCTACGGGTTCGAGAACAATGTAGACATGACCGAGACACGTCTCCGGTCAATAACCAATAGCGGAACCTGGATGCTCATATTGGCTCCTACATATTCTACGGAGATCTTTTATCGGTCAGACCGCATAACAACATACGTTGTTCCCTTTGTCATCGGTATGTTACTTGCCCGAGATTCGATCGTCGGTATCTCAATACCTAGTTCAATCTCGTTACTGGCAAGTCTCTTTACTCGTTTCGTAATACATCATCTCACAACTAACTCATTAGTTGCAATGCTTGCAAGGCTTATGTGATGTGCATTACCGAGAGGGCCCAGAGATACCTCTCCGACAATCGGAGTGACAAATCCTAATCTCGAAATACGCCAACCCAACATCTACCTTTGGAGACACCTGTAGAGCACCTTTATAATCACCCAGTTACGTTGTGACGTTTGGTAGCACACAAAGTGTTCCTCCGGCAAACGGGAGTTGCATAATCTCATAGTCATAGGAACATGTATAAGTCATGAAAAAAGCAATAGCAACATACTAAACGATTGGGTGCTAAGCTAATGGAATGGGTCATGTCAATCAGATCACTCACCTAGTGATGTGATCCCGTTAATCAAACAACAACTCTTTGTTCATGGTTAGGAAACATAACCATCTTTGATTAACGAGCTAGTCTAGTAGAGGCATACTAGTGACACTCTGTTTGTCTATGTATTCACACATGTATTATGTTTCCGGTTAATACAATTCTAGCATGAATAATAAACATTTATCATGATATAAGGAAATAAATAATAACTTTATTATTGCCTCTAGGGCATATTTCCTTCGACCCCAATCTGACGGAAGAAAGGCTTGACGTGGCGATCTGAAGGAGGTGCTTGGGAGCCACCCAGCAGTCGCCCGACTGCGTGGTGTGCCGGCACCGCCTAGCGCGTAGTGAAGAGGTCGCGGAGTTCCCTCCAGGACGTCACCATGGATCCTGGGAGGCCGAGCAGCCAAGCGCGCGGCTCGCCGGTGAGGGCCAGGGGGAACAAGTTTGCCATGATCTTGTCGTCACCTCCAGCTTCAAGGACGGCCTCCTTGTATGCTAGCAGGAACAGCACGAGTCTGTCGCGTCGTCGTAACGTGGCGGCATCTCCGGCCTGAACTTGACCGGCCACTGCACTCACCGCAGAGCGAGGGCCAGGGCTCGGTACCCAGACTCCCTGCTGCTGGCGTCGGCCGTGGAGGTCGGTGGCGGGGCACCTGCCATGGGAGCACGGTGCGGCGGTACGGGGCGCTGGTTGATGGAGAGAAGCTCCGTTGCACCCCTACCTGGCGCGCCAAATGTCGGGATGTGGGGTTCCGGCAAACCCTTAAGGTTCGAACACTGGGGTGCATGCGAAGTCTTTCCCTCCAACCGATCTACACTCTAGCTCACTAAGATCTTGCGGACGAACTCGACGAACTCACAACACAGAAGGACACGGGGTTTATACTAGTTTGGGCCAACGTTGTGGTGTAATACCCTACTCTAGTGTGGTGGTGTGGATTGCCTCTTGGGCTGATGATGAACCATATAAGGGAAGAACGGCCTCCTGAGATTGAGGCGTTCTTGAGCTCGGTGAGCTTGTGTGTGGGGGGTGGTCTCTCTCCTTCTCTAAGGTGGTGGCTAGTCCTATTTATAGAGGCCCTGGTCCAATTCCCAAATATCGAGCGGGAAGGGAGCCAACAACGGCGGGCTAATTTCAAGGGGGATAGCTAGTACAAGCTATCCTGACAAAAGTAGTCTTCGCCTGCACAAAGTCCCGGTGACGCTGTTCTGGGCTCCACGGTGACCTCAGTCTTGCAGTCCATGGTCTTGGTCTTGTTGCACCGAAATGGAAACCTTTGCCTGAGGCCTCGGTACTTCGGAGATGCACTTGCCCCCTTTGCACCAAAGAGGAAACAAGGACGATGTGCGCGTTGGCGCCCTCCTGGTGCCGATCGTCACGGCTCACGTCACGAGAGCCTCGTGAGGTTCACCTCGCCTTGATATCTCCGCTCCTCGTGAGCCTGCCTAGCTAGGCCACTCCAGAGGAGGTCTTGCATCGTCCCCCTCGTGAGGCTTGGCCCCTCACGAGGGTCTTGGGCGCTTTGTTGGTGAAGATGGGTCGTACGGCCTGCTGGCTCAGCCACGCCGCAGGCCGCATGCAGGCAAGTATGGGGACCCTCGTTCCCAGAACGCCGATAGTGTCTAGTTTGCATTGCTTCTTATTTGGTGAAATGGTTTCTGCTTAGTTTACACAAATAGTTGTGAATATGCCATGTCGTCCTGTTTTTCGTATTATTGCATCCTGGAATCATGTGTTTGCCTTACATCAAAGTAGTGATTGTCAGTATCATGCACGAATGAGTTCTGAAGAGTGAATTTTATTGCTTTTTCTTGTCGGTTTTACTTGACAATTCAAAATCAATAAAGCAGAAGGAAGTTAGCAAGGCAACGGATGAAGGTGCTCCTTCCAAATGGAGGGCCTCTATAGATTCTACTCCTCATGCCCCCTAAGATGATTTCCAAGACAACACATGCATAGACACTCAATGTAGATGTGTTGGTGATGAGCACGTCTCCCCTAGTGCATCATCACAGGTGCTCCCTCTAACTTGGCATTGTTATATGTGGTTGCATGTTATGTATGATGTCTAGCTTGTATTGCTTCTAATTTTGTTGAATTTCATCTGCTTACTTTACACATTATACTTGTGACTAGGACACGTGTTCCTGTTTCTAGAACATACAATATCTGTCTATCACACCATGTTCTTACATCAAAGTACATTTGTTCTGAAGAACTAAATTGTTATTCATTTTTATTGTCGGCTTGACTTAACAAGGCACAGAGAAAGAGGAAGAAAGACAGAACGACATGGAAAGGGAAGCCAAACAATCCTGCAGATTCTGTTGGTACTGATGGTGCAATAGAAGGTCAAAGTCCAGCGGAAAATTGTACCGATAGGGTATCCCGTGCTACACGAGCTGCAGAACAAGCCAAACAGAAACAAATAGCTGCCACAAAACAAGCAGAGACAACCCTAGTTGTTGCAACACCTTCCACAGTACCACCAGCTACATGATTTACTCGTTGGTCAACTCAGCTAGCAGCACGTTACCAAACTCCCTTGCCACCTGACACTACTTTCGAAGCACTCTTGACACGAGATGAGTTGGCAAGATAAGATGAACTTTGTGAGCTTCAACAGCAAGAAGGTAGTTGCTAGAGTCAAGTTACAGTTGCATGCTTCTTTATATGTAGTCTCACAGTTTGATGTACACTGACACTTCCTATGTTTGTTGTTGGACTAGCACCTAGGCTCAAGAGGAAACAAGAATCAGGGATAATGCTCGATAGGTTAACTAAATCTAGAGGAGGAAGAATGGAGATCCGTTTTGAGGCAGGTTTAAAAAGGCCACATGATGCTACAGGGTCAGCCAAGTTAGTATCAGAGGTAGCGGTCACTGTTAGGTGTCATGTACGTATCCTCCCAACATGGATTCAGTACAGGAATGACAAAGACGAAACCCAGTTCAACACCTTCCTCGACCATTTATCTATAAGTATAGTTATGTATGGAAACTAGTAATATCGTCTTGCTTTGTCCAATACTTTCTAGGTTGCTAATAATGAGACTCGCATAATTTTCAACAGATGAGGTTCAAGTTGGATAGCCAAGATGATGCAACCAGACAAGCTTCCACCCATGTTTTCAAGTCTGCTCTGCGACAGTATCGGTATAACTTGAGGAAAACTCACTTGAAGGCAAGGCTAACAGTGAACTTTCCCAAACATCTCTAGTGGAAATATATCTGATGAAGACTGGAGAGGCCTCGTTAAACACTAGTCCAATCCGAAGTATCAGGTACATTATATATATGTGATCAGATGACATGTTGAAGTCCAATTTACGCATGTGCCACACAAATATATCTTCTTGTAGGTGAACTGTTCAAAGAACAAGGCCAACCGTACAAAAGTGAAATTCCAACAGACGATAGGATCTCGTAGCTATATTGCACACTGCGAGGCTTTTGTAATTAGTTGTTGTTTCACTCTTTTCGCTGTACCATATTATCAGATCTATATTGACTTGTTCCAAATGCATAGGAAAGCCCGCAAGGTCCAAAAAGTACCTGAACCAAATGTTGTGGAAATCTTCAAGGACTGTCACACCAGCAAGAAGAAGGGCATGACTACACCAGTCAAAGCTGTTGTTGTAAGTCCTTAATCATCATGCCTTTTAACTACTACTTACTCTGACTTGTGCCTTGAACTTTATGGTTTGCAACCAATGTCTATTACTCTTTTCAATTTTATACACAATTGTCTTAGCGTATCATTGAAACTTACAAGGTTTAAAATATAGGAGTGATGTTCCTTTGATCTTAACATGTAATCTAGTTCCGTGCTGGACTTGCCCACACAACGTTACAATTGTCTGTTTGTCTGTTCTCAGTTGTTTTGTGATATGAATGATGTCGTACTATGCTTACCGTATTATAAACTTCGTCTCTTTATCCTTAGCCTTCAATACAATATGAAGAAATAGACAATACATTAGCGATGGTACACGGTCATATGTTTGGAACCTGGTTTTATTATGTACTTTGCAATAAAATACAACTATTATTTTACATGGGTTCATCAGAATAAGTTCTGTATATAGACCAAAGCTATTTTGTTTGGTTTTGCTGCCTCCTTAATATCTTCTGTTCTGGTACTACTAATGTAAAACCACAACTTTTCAGCGAGCTATGGAAAAAAATGGTGGAACCGCCACCTTCTGAAGGTGGCGAGGCAACTATAACCGCAATGTCAGCTCTTGCTGCAGTGGGTCAGTACTTGTCCACTAACAATGCCAAAAGCAGGTTCCTATGTAATACTGGCTTGGTTGTTAAGGAAATCTCATCCAAACTGCCTCATGATCAGGATATGCAAGCTCAAAACAATGTTGTATCTACGCTCCAGACACAAGTCCATTCCCTAAGAGAGACCCTTTGTGAAACAAGGAGAGACATTGTTCGATGTTGTCAAGATATGCATGGTTTTGAAACCAGACTGTCAGGCATTTTCTATGTTTCTCAAGATCCAAGGAGAACTAAAGGCGAAGGTTATGGTGCTCCATCGGACAATACAGCATGAAAACGTAACGGTCAGGTCAAATGAACTGAGCTTCTAAACTTCTAGTGGTGCATTTATCTGCTAGACTGTTAACTTCCTTTTGTTTTATAGTTGTAATTTGTTTTGGTGCGATACAAAATTTGTTCTTAACGTGCAGCCACCGGCTGAAGAAAACAACAACCCATTTTTGTATAGTGTAGGGTGTTCCCTATATTTGCACCGGTGGCAAACTTTGATGCCCACCAGTTGTAGTTAACATGGGCCTCCTACGGGCCGTAGAAACAATGGGCCTTCTAAGGGCTGTAGAAACAATGGGCCTTCTACGTGGCGTAGAAGTAAATGGGCCATAGACACAATGGGCCTTCTATGGGTTGTATCATCAATGGGCCTTCTACAGGTCGTATGATCATTTGGCCAAACATGGGCCAATAACAGACCACATTATGGTCGTAAATGTGCTAGAGTTGAAATTGTTCATGGGCCGACCATAACGGGCCATCGTTAATCGTCCGTATTTTGATGACGCTATGAAAACGGCCCAACGTATTAACGGGCCACAAACGGGCCGACTGTAACCACGGGCTGAATTTGGCCCACAAGCAGAAAATGGCAGTAACGAGCCGTAACTAAACGAATGTGGAAATGAGCCCAAGAATAAATGGGCCCCGAGAAGGCCGAAAGATAACATGGGCTAGAAACGGCCCAATGGAATAATGGGCCGTTAATGGGCATAAAGTGATACAATGTTCATTACGGGCCAGTTTCACCACGTGTCGTTAATGGGTATAAAGTGATACACTGTTCTTTACGGGCCAGTTTTACCACGAGCCGTTAATGGTCCGAGAGTAATAAGGGCCTCATATGGGCCGAAAGACATCATGGGCCATACATGGGCCGGAAGTTAAAATGGGATGGAATTATATTGGACGGCCCAGATGACGCTACTGGTCCTAATTCTGATAGGCCGTACATGGGCCCTGGGTTAGCAGGCTGTAAATGGGCTATATGCGAATAGGTCGTTAACAGGCTTGCCTGGGCCGGCCCGCCACCTTTTGACCGAGTCAAACGGGTCGGCCTTTTCACAGGAATGGGCCTTTGTTGGGCCATGCCACGTGTCGACGTATCATAGGCGCTTTGGGTCCAATGAGTGGATGACATTAGTCCCAATGGCGAGCCGACACATGTTTCCTCCAGCCAATGATGATTTTACATGTAGAAAATCCCCATTGGTCGGGGCTGTTAACGGGTTATCGGATCCAAAACCGGACTCGATAGCTTAATGGCGTTCCGTTACGGTGGGTGCCACATGTCGGTCACCCTTGATGAAAGCACTTCTGTGACGCGTGATTTATCGTCATGGAAGTGGACACTTCCGTGATGATAATTTTGGCAATGTCATGGAACACTTCTACGACAGCACAGGTATGACTATCTTGATTCTGTCATAAATTTGTCATGGATGTACATCCATGACAGAAAACGTGACCTACTGTGACAAACATGTATCATCACGGAAGTGTATTTTTTTGTAGTGCCAACAACTCCGGTGAGTATGATTGGCTGGTTTATCAGGGGTGCTATGGATCTGACATGGACGATCAAGTATGCGGTCCAGGGTGGAAGGGCCCTGATTATTTCTTTTATATGGCTTCTTCCGCTGACTAGACTTGGAGCCACTGAATCCTGCGTTGACCGTCGTGTCATCGGTATTGTCATCGTTGCTTCGACGCTTGTGTCTGTTGCGTCGGGGCTTGCCATTGCTATTTCTGGCTTCCGAAGTGCCAGGTTTGCTTGCATTGTTATTGCTACGGGCTAACCAGCTATCTTCGCCCGCGCAAAAGCGGGTCATAAGCGTCGTGAGGGCTGCCATGGACTTCGGCTTTTCTTGGCCGAGTTGTCGGGCGAGCCATTCATCCCAGATGCTATATTTAAAGGCCGCTAGGGCTTCGGCATCCAGACAGTTGACGATCTGGTTCTTTTTGGTTAAGAACCTAGTCCAGAATTTCCTGGCTGACTATCCGGGCTGTTGAATTATGTGACTTAAGTCATCGGCATCCGAAGGTCGAACATATGTACCCTGGAAGTTGTCAAGGAAGGCTTTTTCCAAGTCCTCCCAACTGCCAATGGAGTTTTCATGTAGGTTGTTTAGCCAGTGCCGGCTGGCCCCTTGAGTTTTAGGGGGAGGTATTTGATGGCATGAAGATCATTGCCACGGGCCATCTGAATATGGAGAATGAAGTCTTCAATCCATACCGCAGGATCTGTGGTTCCATCATATGATTCGATATTCACGGGTTTGAACCCTTCTGGCAATGCATGTGCCATTACTTCATCAATGAAGTAGAGGGGGTGTGCGGCGCCTCTATATCGGGCCAGATCGTGACATAGTTCGGATGGAGTCCGTCCGCGGCTTTCGGCTCGAACATGATTGTGCTTGCCATGTTCGGCTTGATAGCCGTCGTCGCGTGTCGGGGCATGCCCCCGTGATCCGTAGATCGATCTGGCTGGACCGGCTTTATTCTTCAGGTCCTGCTGCAGGTCGTACGTGTATCTCTGAGCAGTTTTGTCTCTGCCTTTACGGCGAGGTAGGACGGGCCGGTGTTTGGCTTGAATTGTCGTTGTGTCCCGGTGTCGGTGGAAACGACACCTATGGAATCACTGGGATCCCTTCTATGGTTGGCGGGCGCGGGGTTGTGCAAAAAGCGGGTCTAGTAGCCAGCACAAAGATCGTTTACCCAGGTTCAGGCCACAAGGATGCGTAATAGCCTAGTCCTGCTTTGGTGTATATTTCAGTGTTCTTGAGCTTCCGAACTAGCTACGGTGCGTGCGTAGTCCACAAGATCCGAATCCTTCTCCAGTACGCCTCGGGCCTCCTTTTATAGTCAAAAAGGGGTCGCCACAGTGGCACACAGGAGGTGGAAAGGTAAATACTATCCAAGCTTATCGCCTATCATTACGGGACAAGGCGCATTAAATGCGCTCCTTAGGTGTCCTGTTGCTTTATTGGGGATGGCAACGAGGCCCGTCCCGTCCGTTGCCATTCTGCCTCGCTCCAACACGCGTCCAGGACAATGAGGCATGCAGCGCCACGTAAGCTGACAGGCTGCTAAGATGGCATGGTGGTAGGGTCTTCACGAAGATCTGCATGCCACCATGCAGGTGCTTGACTAGATGGATTGGCATCCACATACTGCCACGTGGGTACTAGCCTCAGTTGGTGGGTTGGCTACTGAGCTGGGGCGGTGACGGGGCAGCAAGGTCTTGTCGCGGTCCCGCGTATATTCCCGGCAAGGGTCTTGCCGGGGTCTTGTGATCGCCCTCGGCAAGAGTCTTGCTGGGGCCATGCGAGTGTTTTCGGCAAGGAGCCTTGTCGGGGCCTCGGGGGCATCCTCGGCAAGGGGGCTCGCGATTGTCTTGTCTTTTGGTCATCGTCTTGTCTTGTGGGCTCTTTGTCTTCACAAAGATTTGTATGTCACCACGGAGGTGCCTCCCGAGCCTTGGTTCCAATGTGGTTGATGGTGTTGGAACCCTTGGGCTGAAGGGTGGCGCGCTCTGCTGGTGTTGGGCAAGTTGCCCCCGCAAGGCTCTTGCCGGGGCTGTGGAGGCCGCCCCGGCAAGGGTCTTGCCGGGGGAGTCCACCTCGCCCTCTTTCTCTTTGTGTCTCTGGTCTTGGCGTTGTTCTGGTCGTCTCGTGCTTTTGCCTCCTCTCCTTTGCTCGCTAAGCGTGGCCGCAGGTGCGGCTCTGACTGCCCGGGCACAAGTAGAGGGCTAAAAAGGAGAGCCCCTACTTTTTTACACCAACAGGAGGCCCCGGGACTAGGCCACACATAAGCGCAATGCGTTGTTGGGCCGGGGCCAGAACGGTGCGGGGGCATTCGGGGCAGAGTTTTACCGTAGTAATTCCCTCATCCGTCGCGCTTCCCCATGACCCGTGTTGAATGCATGACGTGGGAGTCATGCGCGGAATGACCACAGCATGCTTGCGTCATCCGTGGTGAACAATAAAGAGGCGGCTTGCGTGTTCTCTCGAAACGGCAGAGCCACCACTCATTTACTCTCTCCACCTTGGAAGCGTCGTTCCACGTTTCCCACTACACCTACTCCTTACGCCACGTACGCTGCATGCACGACATGGGGTAGGTGGCAGACGTATGGAATATGGGAAGGCATGTGGGGGTCGATACCCACGTGCCTTTGATTGGTCGGGGAGGGCGATCGATGGCCTTGCTTGCTGCCACTTTAATGAGCCGGATTCGAGCGGGTTCTTCAGGGGCGTAGAGCTAGTCTTTCGGCCTCCCCTCCCCAACTATAAAAAGGGGACTTGGGGGTAGGAGGAAGAGCATCTCCCCTTCATCTCCATCCCCACCCACGGTCATGGCTAGGGGGCGTGGCCGCGGCCTTTCTTCTGTGGAGGCGACCAGGTCCTCCTCCCGCCAGAGGGCTGCGGCGGTCAAGGAAGAGCAAGATGCCCATGGTGACGGCCATGCTCGAGGCAGAGCTGCTAGACGGGGCCGCGGTTGGTGAGGCAGTCAAGGCAGAGGCGGCCGTGGAAGGGGGATGCCTGCGTCGTCTCCGTCTCCGTCGCCAACTCCTCCTTCTTCGCCGAGTGGCCATGTCGGGGACTCGGCGCTCGAGTTTATCCTGCAGCTGCATGGGTCACTGTGCCGCCGCCTTCGTCTTCCACTGGCGTTCGCGAGAGTGCTGGAGATCGACCAGCCACCGCGGCTGAGGCTTCACATGAAGGGGTGTTGCCATGGCAACATGTGGGTGAACACAGGGTTCCCCGCCCCTCAAATGATGCTCCTTCACCGGGGCTAGAAAACCTTTGCATGTGCCCATTGCTTAATGGATGGGCACATCCTCTTCTTCAAGCTAGCGAAGAGCGATTTGCTCTCTGTCAAGGTCTTCGGGCACTCGAGACACAGGCTAGGGTGCTGTGCGGAGAGATCAACTGGTGGTGAAAGCTCCTCTTCGGGCGAGAGCGACAAGGAGGGCAGCGACAGCAACGACGAGGGTAGTGGGCAGGAGGATGACGGGTCCGACTAGGCGTCGGGCACACCGTTCCTAGGCGACGCCGGCAGCACCATTATCTGCATCGCCAGCTCCTTGAACTTCTCGGGGTCGTCGCCTTGGGAGGCTAGCATTGGAGGGACAGGGAAGACGAAGAAGGCGGGTGGTGGGCCGTCAAGTCGTAGTACGATGGCCTTGACGCCTTCATCACGTATTGCCAGGCCGCTGCCTCGTCTTTCAGTTCTTCCTCCGGCACCGTCATCACCGGCCTCCTTCCGGACGATCGCTGACATGTTCTCTTGGCGTCTTCTTCTGCTCGTACCTCGCCTAGGCATTCCATTCGCCCTTCCGCCATCTTGTTTCGTTTCCTAAGGAGAGCGACAAGAAAGGGATTACGGGCATCTTATCTCTTTTTAGTTTTTAAGCCTACGGGCCTTTCTAAGATCTAAATCTCGCAACCCCCTTGCTCATGTATGCATTCCGTACGAATTGTACTCGTTAGCAACGTATTAATGAGGAGAAGGGTGTTTGCCGGGTTTTGTTTGCGCGTGGCTGAGGGCCACAGCAAGGAATGAGTCCTCATTATCTTAAGATAAACACTGTACCCCGGCAATAGGCCTTGCCGTCCTTCTGCTCTATAGCTCGGCTACACTCACGCCCTTGGCGGAGGTAGGGGCCGAGTAGGATCAGGCCCTTCACTCGTCCCCTTCCCATCGCACTACAACCAAGTTTCGGCCAAAAGTAAGTTTTTCGGACACGGGACAGAGGGAGCAAGGTGGTATGAGAGCGAGCGAAGTCTCATACGTTCAAGTTTCATACGGAGGCACGGAGTGGGGAAAACAACTTATATGATGTCGCAACCCCCAGCAACCTTGGCTTGCCGTAATTGGATCCTTAGACCTGCAGCCCCCGGCAACCTTGGCTTGTCGGGGTCGGGGCGTCGGCCTGTTCTCTTTCTTCCAAAATAGCTCAGCAGAAATATCCATGCACCCTGCGAACCAAAAAGGACGGGAAGGAAAAGAGAGATGCATACTCGACCTCTATGCTATGGGTTAGTCGCCGCCAAGCACTATCAAACCTAACACAGAGAGAGACTCAACCTAGCATGCATGCTAAAGCTTAGGGCACCAGCGCTTCATTTATTTATGCTCAGGGTCTGTGCTTGGCTTTGTACAAAGGGTTACATGCCTTGCCGGCAAGGCTTATACAAAAGGTGGCTTGCTGGGGAGCCCGGCAACCGTGCCTTATGGGTAAAACTTGCGAAGATGTTCGATGTTCCAGGAGTTGCTCACTTGAATACCATCTTCGGTCTCCAGGCGGACTGTGCCGGGCCTGGTGACTCGTATTACCCGATAAGGGCCTTCCTGTGGCACCACAACTCAGAGAAACCAGAACGCCCCGTATTCTAGCAAATAGATCAAGGAGAAGTCTTCTAGAATACGGCACTACTTAGCATAGAACAACTCAGCTCTTTATTGCAATCTATATGGGTACAGGGGGATTACATCGGTATGGCGACACTACGCCTGCCACGTTTGCTCCATGCAAGAAGCAGAACAACACGATGTAGCGGAATATCTCCTGGCAGCGGAACAACGTCGGCGGTGGTGAACTCCACTCCGCAGGACTCTGGCTAGAACGCTTATCCTAGCTCGCAAACAAGGAATCCACGGCAAACAAGAAATCAAATCTGGCATGATCTGCAAACTGGCATGACACGCCAGGTCAGTACATTGAATGTACTTGCAAGCTGACAGCAACCAAAGCAATCAGGACAAACAATAGCATGGCAATTACTGATTATTAAGCAATGATGAACATGATACTATCAGAAAAACATAGCATGTACAACATGATACAGTTAGAACAATACGAGCATGGGATAAACATACGAACTTGATGAGACTAGCATGCAACATGATGAAACTATCATGCACCAACTTACTCTGCTCGGGTTACATCGTAACCATCACCTGCATCACTTACCATCACGAACATCACACGATCATCTCAGCATCCAATCAAGCTTGATATTAACAATACCGTAGTAATCATTTTTACCACAAGGAGCTTGACCTTTACCCTTGACTTTCGCATAACATCCCAAATATCCATCAAGTTTGTACTCACGATATCACAGTGATACTCTCATGATCACATAAATATCAACCAACTTCATTCATCATCGAACCAAGGTTGTTATTAAGCACATCATAATTATTATTGTTGACCCATAGTGTGACCGACACGAACTGGGCCCATATCCACGGGCACGGCTATCGATAGATTTAACACACACACACACACACTGTAGAGGTTAGCACACTGTACCTACACCACGGAACCCATGGCCTCGCACTCCCATTCGGGTGGACCAATGGCGTTCCGACAAAACCGTCCTACTGCCATGACACTCTCCCGGCCAGTCCGACCAACTCCCCTTTGGGCTAAGTCCTGGGTGGCCCCGTGCCTAGCAAAGGCACCAACGGCCACCGTCGTGGCAAAACAGTCCCAAACAGGGACAAGGATCCTTACAAAAACAACAGGCACACAAGGCTTATTCCGTCCTACCTGGCCAAGGTAGCGCCCGTGCATAACCTTCCCTCACGGGAGGCACTAGCGAGAGGCATGACAATAGACCCAGTTAGGACCCTCCATAAGGTATGCGTGGTTGCACTGGTCAGCTCGATATGGTGGCACCATGGCTCAGCCAAGAGTTGTTCAAGTTCAATTTAATCCGGTTAAACTTGAATGCAATATGCTGAGTCATGATAAATAACCTGATTCAACTACAATGCATGAACATGATATTAACATAAGCATGGGGATGCATCACATCCATCGAGCATAATAGCAACATTTAACCATTTATTCAGATGAGCATGGCATATTGACGAGCATGAATATCACAAATAGAACACTACCCATACCATAACATGACCACTATCATCAACAATAAATAACATGCAATAACATAACGATGAAACTACCATACAAGTATTTAATCAATTGTAGGCAAAGGAACATGCATAACAACGGTACTCGGGACACACGATAGTCAGGCACCGAAGACCATCACCAACATGTACTACTACCAAACATTGCCAATATTAAAGTAATACTAGCATGAAGAAAATAATAACAACGTGCATGAAAACATAGCATGCCGGTAAACACCGATCCATAATCATAACCGGAATACCAACCGCAGTAGCAAAACAAATAGACAGTTATTAAAGATTCAAGTTGAAAACCAATGCTTCTGCATGGCTATCATGCAAATGGTGGTTGTGGCTTGCCTGGGGTGAAGACGGCTCCGGGAAGAGGTGCGGAACGATCGTTAAAGAATCGCCGAAAAGGTTACTCTCTTGGAGGGGGCTGATTAGGGGCAATGGCAAAATGGTCATTTCCGGTACGTCAAACCATAGTGAAAATGGTACCAAAAGTTCGGGCTCGACGAGACGAAGAAGTGGGTGTTGTATTGACCTCATCCGGAGTTACGAGCAAAAAGATACGACCGTTTAAAGCCCAAGGACTATTATGCAAAAATAACTTCTACAAACAGGTCCCTGGCAGTTTAAACGGAACACGCCTTTCTCGGAAATATGCTTTCCAGAGCGGAAAGCGCATTCCGGCCCGAAGAAGAAGCGACGTACGCTTTCGGTAAGGGAAAACGTACTCAACAGAAGTACTTCTCCACTTATCCACGTCAGCGAGGGGTGGGGTCAACGCGGGGCCGGCTCCTATGAGGATGACTGGTGGAGCCCGCTCACCTCTCTCTTGCCTCCCTTCTCTTCTTCCTTCTCCATCCCGATGGCGCGCTGAGGCAGGGCGAGGCTGACCGGTCCGATGAGGAGTCCGGTCGATTCCGGCCACCAAATGGGACGCCGCGGCCACCAGCGAGCTCAGGAGACGGCCGCGCATCCATACCATTCGTTGGTCGACACCGAGGAGCACCAGGATGGGCGGGGCACGGAACACGACGGAGGAGGGCTTCAGCCAGAGTTGGGGGTTGCAGCCAGAGGCCACCAGATGAGGAGAGAAACCGCCAGGGAGGTTCTAGGGGTGGATGTAGGACTGAGTCGGTGGCTAGATGGGTCAGGGCACGCCGCAGAGCTTGAATTCGAGCAGAGGCCCATGACAGTCGAGGTGGCTATTGAAGGGTTGTGGAGCTCCTCGAGCTCGGGTGAGATGCTGGGGAGGGGTAGTGGAGTGAGGGAAGGTCGATGGAGAGGTCGAACGGCCTCGGGGTGGCTCATATATAGCCGAGCGGCGAGGGCGCGAGGTGGCACGCGCGGCCAAGGGTCATGGGGAGGGGTGGCAAGGCGACGAGGGAGGACGCGGATGAGGACAGAGGTCACGGAGATGAGGCAGAGCTCGGGGACAAGGGAAGGAAGAAGACACGAAGGTGGAAGACGACGCGGTCACAGGCGCCCTCTGTTTCTCGATGGGGACGGGTCGCCGGGGAAGCAAACGGATGGGGAAATGGCTTCAGGAGGATGGCGACGACGCGTGCTAGCTGTTAGACACGCTCACGCGTGCGAAGACAACGAGAGGAGGAGGGACCCGAATCAAATTAACGACACTTAGCTCGCATCCATGGCGTTCCAGGGCGGTGGTCACCGCATGCACACGCCGCTAACCCGTGCTCTGATCAGCCAAATCTTGTTTGGGAGACAAGGTGTGGAGAGGGTGATGCCAAGGAGGAGAGAAACAAGCATAGTGATTCCTTATGTGATCACAGGTAGCAAGAATACAAAGGAATAGCAAGGTGTTTGGAGTTTGTTGTGGCTCACACGTGTGGAGATTAAGGTCGAGCTTTGACGGAGGTTGATCATTCACTAAGGTGACTGAGATGGCAAGGTTTTAGATCAAGAGGAGGGGTTTAGGTAGCTTTTGCTGTAGAAAGTGCCATACTGACCAGATTTGGGAAATAAGAAGGGGCACTCACATGAAGAAGCCACTTGAGCTGAAAATGAACATGGCAGGATGATTTGCGCATAAGAGAGTGCCATAAAAATTTCATGCCATTTGGCCAAGCCAAAATGGTACTTCCTTCATAATGGTCCTCTCTAATCAGGAACTTGAGAAAATTCCTAAGGGAAAATGGCTATATGAAATTAGCCCAAATTTTGTGGAGCTAGGTTATATAGATAGGAGAAGGCCTAGGAAAGTTTTCAACCGTAGTGGAGCAATATAAAATATATTTGCTTTACTAACTGAAAATTTGGACAGAAACAAAGATTTGCAGCTGTGCTCACAGGGATGCAGAGCATGAGCTCAAATCTTTGGGAGAGCTTTTATTTGATGATATGAAAGACCATGCAAAAATTCAACTCAATTAGATTAACCTAGCTAGTACTTCCTGCACAACCAATTCCCTCAGACAGGAATTTCGAAAAATTGCGCAGGAATATTTACTAGGCAAATTAGGTTAAAATTTTCAAGAGGCAATTATTTGGACATGAAAAGATGTCCAATAAGTTTGGAGTCAATTGGGCAAAGATAAATGGCACTTGCTTCACAATCTACCATTTAGGACAAAATAGGAAATGAATTATTTGAGGATGATGGGAAACATGGCCAATGAAATATTTTGCCATATTTGAGAAATATATGACCCAAAAAATTTATGAGAATTATTTTGGAATTTTAGGAGTGATGGAAATATAGGTTGCTTCACAACCTAGGGCAAATGGAGTTATTCCTTTAATAGAATAGGAATATCCCCAATAAAAAGAATATTGGGATTTGGGCTAGGATGAAAATGGAAAGGTCTAGGGAAGGATTTGGGTATGACAAGCCACTCTAGAAGCAAAGAAGAGTTCATCTTCTTCAGTTTCCAGACCACGGAGCCATGGAAAAAGAAAACCCAAGCAAAAACCTCAGAAAATCAAAAGAAAAAGAAAGGGCCAAAAATCAGGCTGTTACACTTCCCACTTTGGTTTCAACTTGATGGAATTCTTAGCTGACTAAACGTGCCGAAGAACAAGGTCACCTTCCTCAAAGCTTCGGGCATGAACCTTGCGGCTATGATAGCGGCGTAAGGCTTTCTGGTAGCATGCAGTGATACGTCTGCGTCGTATGTACTTTTCCAAACACTTTTACCCTTGTTTTGGACTCTAACTTGCATGATTTGAATGGAACTAACCCGGACTGACACTGTTTTCAGCAGAATTACCATGGTGTTATTTATGTGCAGAAACAAACGTTCTCGGAATGACCTGAAACTTCACGGAGCAACTTTTCAGAAAATATGAAAAATACCTACATAAGATGAAGGCCAGGGGGCCCACCACCTGTCCACGAGGGTGAGGGGCGCGCCCCCCTACCTCGTGGGCCCCCTGTTGCCTCTCCGACTCCAACTCCAACTCCATATATTGTGTTTCGGGGAGAAAAAATCAGAGAGAAGAAATCATCGCGTTTTATGATACGGAGCCGCCGCCAAGCCCTAAAACCTCTCGAGAGGGCTGATCTGGAGTCTGTTTGGGGCTCCGGAGAGGGGAATCCATCGCCATCATCATCATCAACCATCCTCCGTCACCAATTTCATGATGCTCACCGCCGTGCGTGAGTAATTCCATCGTAGGCTTGCTGGACGTTGATGGGTTGGATGGGATCTATCATGTAATCGAGTTAGTTTTGTTAGGGTTTGATCCCTAGTGTCCACTATGTTCTGAGATTGATGTTGCTATGACTTTGCTATGCTTAATGCTTGTCAGTAGGGCCCGAGTGCCATCATTTCAGATCTGAACCTATTATGTTTTCATCAATATATGAGTGTTCTTGATCCTATCTTGCAAGTCTATAGTCACCTATTATGTGTTATGATCCGTTAACCCCGAAGTGACAATAATCGGGATACTTACCGGTGATGACCGTAGTTTGAGGAGTTCATGTATTCACTATGTGTTAATGCTTTGTTTCGATACTCTATTAAAAGAAGGCCTTAATATCCCTTAGTTTCCGTAAGGACCCCGCTGCCACGGGAGGGTAGGACAAAAGATGTCATGCAAGTTCTTTTCCATAAGCACGTATGACTATATTCGGAATACATGCCTACATTACATTGACGAACTGGAGCTAGTTCTGTGTCACCCTAGGTTATGACTGTTACATGATGAACCGCATCCGGCATAATTCTCCCTCACCGATCCATTGCCTACGAGCTTTCCATATATTGTTCTTCGCTTATGTACTTTTCCGTTGCTATTGCTATCATCACTACAAAATACCAAAAACATTACTTTTCCT
The DNA here is from genome assembly GCF_018294505.1 of Triticum aestivum. Classification (NCBI taxonomy): domain Eukaryota; kingdom Viridiplantae; phylum Streptophyta; class Magnoliopsida; order Poales; family Poaceae; genus Triticum; species Triticum aestivum. Next base: position 522,182,241 of record NC_057812.1, read on the forward strand.
ACTGTTACCTTTTGCTATCGTTACCACTACTATCATATTACCTTGCTACTAAACACTTTGTTGCAGATATTAAGTTTCTAGGTGTGGTTGAATTGACAACTCAACTGCTAATACTTGAGAATATTCTTTGGCTCCCCTTGTGTCGAATCAATAAATTTGGGTTGAATACTCTACCCTCGAAAATTGTTGCGATCCCCTACACTTGTGGGTTATCAAGACTATTTTCTGGCGCCGTTGTCGGGGAGCATAGCTCTATTCTTTGAGTCACTTGGGATTTATATCTGCTTATCATTATGAAGAACTTGAAAGATCCAGGAACCAAAATTTATCCCTCAACTACGAGGGGAGGTAAGGAACTGCCATCTAGCTCTGCACTTGATTCACCTTCTGTTTTGAGTAAGCTTGCGACACCTACACCTGCTTCTGCTATTCGTTCTGATATGTCGCATGTTATTGATGATGCCGCTTCTGCTATGCATGATACTTATGATGAAACTACTTCTATGCTTGATACTACTGTGCCACTTGGTAAATTTCTTGATGAACAACTTGCTAGAGCTAGAGAAATTGAAAATATTGAATCAGATGATACTGATGAAAGTGATGATGAAGAATCACTTGTTATTCCTAAGGGTTATGTTTTTGATCAAGAAGCTTCTTTAGCTATTTTAGCTTGCAAAAATAGAAATGAACTCAAAAGGTTATTAGCTAAATGGAGTAAGCAATCTCTAAATGCTAGAATCAAACCTGACCCTGCTTTTGCTACTTCACCTATCTTTGTTACTGATAAGGATTATGAATTCTCTGTTGATCCTGATATAATTACTTTGGTTGAATCTGATCCTTTTCATGGTTATGAATCTAAAACTGTTGTGGCACATCTTACTAAATTGAATGATATAGCCACCCTGTTCACTAAAGATGAGAGAACTCGTTACTTTTACATCCTTAAAATATTTCCGTTCTCATTAAAGGGTGATGCTAAGATATGGTTTAATTCTCTTGATCCTGGTTGTGTGCGTAGTCCCCAGGATATGATTTATTACTTCTCTGCTAAATATTTCCCTGCTCATAAGAAACAAGCTGCTTTAAGGGATATATATAATTTTGTACAAATTGAAGAAGAGAGTCTCCCACAAGCTTGGGGGAGGCTTCTCCAATTACTTAATGCTTTGCCTGATCATCCTCTTAAGAAAAATTAAATACTTGATATCTTTTATAATGGACTAACCGATGCCTCCAAAGATCACCTGGATAGTTGTGCTGGTTCTGTTTTCAGGGAAAGAACACCGGATGAAGTTGAAATTCTATTGAATAATATGTTGACAAATGAAAATAACTGGAAACCTCCGGAGCCAATTCCTGAGCCTATTCCTAAACCAACTCCAAAGAAGAGGAGTATTCTATTTCTCAGTCCTGAAGATATGCAAGAGGCAAATAAATCTATGAAAGAAAAAACTATTAAAGCTGAAGATGTTAAGAATTTACCTCCTATTGATGAAATACATGGTCTTAATTTACCGCTTGTTCAAGAAACATATAACCTGAATCCATTACCTATTGAAGAAACTCATGGTCTTGATAACCCGACACAGGTAGTAAAGGTAAATTCTCTCTACAAATATGATAAAGTTGAAATCCCATTTACTAAATTTGCTAGCCCATGCTTAAATGAGTTTGATAAATTTATGGCTAAGCAAGAAGATTTTAATGCTTATTTTGGTATACAATTGAAATACAATTCAAATATGCTTGAACACTTGTGTGATTATATGGCTAATGTTAAAGGTGAACTTAAACTTATGAGTAAACATGCTTCTATGGTTACCACTCAAGTAGTACAAGTACTTAAAGCTCAAAATGATTTGCTCAATGAATTGAATAGTAAGGATAATGATAATGTTGTTAGAGTGGCTACTAGAACTGGTAAAATGACTCAGGAACCTCTGTATCCTGAAGGCCACCCTAAGAGAATTGAGCAAGATTCTCAGAGAAATAATATAGATGTACCTAGTTCTTCTAAAAAGAAGAAAAGGTAAAATGATAGGACTTTGCATGCTTCTAGTGAACCTGTTATTGAAACACCTGAGAATCCAAATGATATTTCTATTTCTGATGCTGAAACACAATCAGGTAATGAACCTGAAACTAGTGATAATGTTAATGATAATGTTCATAATGATGCTCAACCTAGTAATGATAATGACAAAGAAATTGAACCTACTATTGATCTTGATAACCCACAATCAAAGAATCAACGTTATGATAAAAAAGACTTTGTTGCTAGGAAACATGGTAAAGAAAGAGAGCCTTGGGTTCAGAAACCCATACCTTTTCCGCCCAAACCATACAAGAAAAAAGATGGTGAGGATTTTGAGCGCTTTGCTGAAATGATTAGACCTATGTTTTTGCGTATGCGATTAGCTGATATGCTAAAAACCAATCCTTATTCTAAGTACATGAAAGATATTATTACAAATAAAAGAAAGATATCAGAAGCTGAAATTTCCACCATGCTTGCTAATTATACTTTTAAGGGTGGAATACCAAAGAAACTTGGAAATCCCGGTGTACCAACTATACCATGCTCCATTAAAAGAAACTATATTAAAACTGCTTTATGTGATCTTGGAGCCGGTGTTAGTGTTATGCCTCTCTCTTTATATCATAGACTTGATTTGAATAAGTTGACACCTACTGAAATATCTTTGCAAATAGCTGATAAATCAACTGCTATAGCTGCCGGTATTTGTGAGGATGTGCCTGTTGTAGTTGCAAACGTTACTATTTTAACGGATTTTGTTATTCTTGATATTCCCGAGGACGATAGTATGTGTATTATTCTTGGAAGACCCTTTTTGAATACTGCAGGGGCTGTTATTGATTGCACTAAAGGCAATGTCACTTTTCATGTTAATGGTAATGAGCATACGGTACACTTTCCGAGGAAACAACCTCAAGTTCATAGTATCAACTCTATTGGAAAAATTCCATCGATTATATTTGGAGGTTTTGAATTTCCTATTCCTACTGTCAAGAAGAAATATGATATTCTTATTATTGGGGATGTGCATATCCCCGTTGAGGTAACATAGTGTTATTCGAAATTTCTCGGGTTCCATGTTATTCGGAATGAGTTTGTTAACAAGACTTGATCAACCCTGTTAGTGGATTCCTTTTGATGATCATGAGATGGATGAAACTAGAAGGCACAACCTTCTGTACCACACTTTTACTTTCTGTTATTTATATTAAATAAAATAAAAATAAATATTTTTCTGTTTGTTATCTGATTATCCATGCAATATAAAAATACCTCGAAAATAAAAGTTCTCCAAATGCCCTGAAATTTAAATATGATTTTTTCCAGAATATTTGAGAATATTTGGCACTGAGAACACAGCAGGGGGTTCAACCACCCGCCCACGAGGGTGGAGGGCGCGCCCTACCCCCCTGGGCGCGCCCCCTGCCTTGTGGGCCCACGGTGGCCCTCCTCCACTTATCCTTTCACCCACACACTCCTTCTTCCTCCCACAAACACGAATAACCAGCTCAAACCCGAGTCCAAGCTCATTTTGCTGCCATTTTCGATCTCCTTGCTCAAAGCACCTCTCACAAAACTGCTTGGGGAGATTGTTCCTTGGTATGTGACTCCTCCATTGGTCCAATTAGTTTTTGTTCTAGTGCTTTATTCATTGCAAATTTGTGCTGCCTAGGTGATCATGTTCTTGAGCTTGCATGTCAAATTTATATAGTTCCAAGTAGTTTGATGCATGATATAGGCTCTAGGCACTTGTAGGAGTAGTTGCTATCAATATTATTGAGTTTGGTTTACTTTTATTTTGAAGTTACTAAAAATTCAGAATTTTTCAGAAAATGATGAGGAGACTTTTGAGGCGATCATCGAGCCAAAGCTCGAAGGAAAAGGCACCAAAGCATAAGTATAATCTGCCTCGCACCGCGGAGGTTCGGGCGTGTGAATGGCCTTCTGATGATTTCTTGAGAGCAGTCGGGATTTATGAAGATTTTCATGAATTGGCTAAGAATGCAGGCCTCACCGCTTTCCTCCACGACCAGTGCGATCAGTATCTCTTACTCACAAATATCTTTGTGCAAAACTTTCATTTCCATTCTAGGAGCTCACCACCTACGATGGAGTTTTATTTATATATGAGCATAAGGAGATGTCACTTTATGATTTTTGTCGAGTTTGTTTAGTCCCTTTTGAGGGCAAGATAGAAGAACCACATCGCGATGATGTGGAGGGGTTTATTGATACTATCACTGTAAGGGAAACAAGGAAGGTTTCCGATGCACAAATCACTAGCATACATTTTCCTATTTTACGTTATTTTGCATTATTTGCTAGTTGTTGCTTAATTGGTCACGGAAACAGTGGAAACCTTAGTATCCCTGATATTATTATTTTGCTCCACGGTTTATATGGTGATAACTCTGTTAGTATGGGCGGCATTATTGCCAAATGGTTAAGTCTGAACCGTACAAAGCGGCCCATCTTTGGAGGCATCTATGCTTCACGCCTAGCTGCACATTTTAACATACCTATTAGGCATTATGAGAAGGAAGAAAAGGTGTTGCCTCGTGTTTATCTAGATTATAAAAGTATGGTGGCACATGATTTTATTGTTAAGAATAGGGAAGGATAGATTAAATATCAATTGTTCTTTAATAAACATCATCCTGAGACTATTACCCTGCCTGCTCCTTCTTTGTTTGATTTATCTGCAGGCCAGTACCTTGTTCCATTAACGGCTATTCACGCCTACCGGAACCCTGCACCAGCTATGGAGCCAGAGCCGGAACCATAGGTTGATCCTTCACGACAGTCTAATTACCAGTGGGATCCGGAGATGATTGTCAGCCAGTGGCTATCGGAGTCTTCCTCTTCTTCTTCTCAGTACGACCCCAACTACTATTATGGATATCCGCCAGGCCAGCCGTGGCCATAGACCAACTTAGGCCAAAAGACTAAGCTTGGGGGAGTACGCATTTCCCACCAACATTACATTCATGTTTACACACTCATTGCTAGATGTCGGTGCTCATACTTTTTCATTGTATCATCCATGCTAGTTTATTTTCCTTTTTATGCTTTCTTCTTGTGTGTTTAATAAACCTTAAGAAAAAACAAAAAATTTGTTGTAGCTTTCAATCAGTTTAATTTCCATGCTTGTAGTAGTAATTAAAAAGAAAACCCAAAAGGATTTCCTGTTCTTCTTTTGCTTGTTGGGAGCTTTCCCGTGTAAATAGTTTTATTTCTTTTCTTTTCTTTGGGGGTCGATAGGAGAAGACCATAATTAAATTGTTGAAATGGCTCTTATATGCATTATTGTTTATCTGACAAAAGAGCCCATATTGCCTTGTCTTCTCCTGTTTATTGAATGCTTGCAGATTCCATCTTAGTCCAAATGCACATGCACTATTATTATTATTCACATCGTTCAGTCGTGCAAGTGAAAGGCAATTATGATGTTATATGATGGACTGGCTGAGATGAGAAAAACTGGTATGAACTCGACCTCTTTTGTTTTTGTAAATATCATTAGTTCATCGTTCCTCATTCAGCCTATTATGAATAAACATGTTTGCAATGACAATTAGAGATCATAGTTTCTTGTGCCATGCTTGATTAGCTATGAGTTATAATGGTTTACCTTGCGTGCCAACATGCTATTGAGATAGTTATGATGTGGTATGATAGGGTGGTATCCTCCTCTGAATGATTTAAGTGACTTGACTTGGCACATGTTCACGCATGTAGTTGAAACAAAATCAACATAGCCTTCACGATATTTATGTTCATGGTGGATTATATCCTACTCATGCTTGCATTCGATGTTGATTAATTTTAATGCATGTTCATGACTGTTGTCGCTCTCTAGCTGGTCGCTTCCTAGTCTTTTGCTAGCCTTCACCTGTACTAAGCGGGAATACTGCTTGTGCATCCAATCCCTTAAACCCCAAGGTTATTCCACATGAGTCCACCATACCTACCTATATACGGTATCTACCTGCCGTTCCAAGTAAATTTGTATGTGCCAAACTCTAAACCTTCAAATAAATATCATGTTTTGTATGCTTGAATAGCTCATGTATCAACTAGGGCTGTCTGTATCTTCCATGTTAGGCAGGTTATTCTCAAGAGGAGTGGACTCCGCTCCTCACTCACGAGATAAATGGCTGGTCACCGAGATGCCCAGTCCCATGCTTTATGCAAACTAAATCAAAATAATTGCAAGCAAAACTCCCCCTGGGACTCTTATTAGTTGGAGGCACTCGTTGTTTCGAGCAAGCCATGGATTGATGCTTGTTGGTGGAAGGGGGAGTATAAACTTTACCATTCTGTTTGGGAACCGCCTATAATGTGTGTAGCATGGAAGATATCAACATCTCTTGGTTGTTATGTTGACAATGAAAGTATACCGCTCAAAATATTATTCACCTATGTTTCAAAACCGAGCTCTGGCACCTCTATAAATCCCTGCTTCCCTCTGCGAAGGGCCTATCCATTTACTTTTATGCTGAGTCATCATCCTCTTATTAAAAAGCACCAGTTGGAGAGCACCGTTGTCATTTGCATTCATTACTCTTAGTTTACATTGAGTATGACTTGACTGGATCTCTTTTACCATGAGTTACAATGTCTAGTCAGTCCTTGGTCTTTAAAGGTGCTCTGCATTTATGTTTTGCGGTCTCAGAAAGGGCCAACGAGATACCACCTTGTTATATCCTATTATGATTGTTTTGAGAAAGTGTTGTCATCCGAGATTTATTATTATTGCTCGCTAGTTGATTATGGTATTGATATGAGTAAACTTGAGACCTAAGCGTTATTGCAAATGTGGTTAGTTATAATCTTTGCTGAAAACTTGAATGCTGGCTTTACATATTTACAACAACAAGAGCAAACAGAGTTTGTAAAAGTTTTTCTTTATCACTTTTAGTTTGTCAACTGAATTGCTTGAGGACAAGCAAAGGTTTAAGCTTGGGGGAGTTGATACGTCTCCGTCGTATCTACTTTTCCAAACACTTTTGCCCTTGTTTTGGACTCTAACTTGCATGATTTGAATGGAACTAACCCGGACTGACGTTGTTTTCAGCAGAATTACCATGGTGTTATTTATGTGCAGAAACAAACGTTCTTGGAATGACCTGAAACTTCACGGAGCAAATTTTCAGAAAATATGAAAAATACCTGCAAAAGATGAAGGCCAGGGGGCCCACCACCTGTCCACGAGGGTGGGGGTTGTGCCTGCCCACCTAGGGCGCGCCCCCTACCTCGTGGGCCCCCTATTGCCTCTCCGACTCCAACTCCATATATTGTGTTTTGGGGAGAGAAAAATCAGAGAGAATAAATCATCGTGTTTTACGATACGGAGCCGCCGCCAAGCCCTAAAACCTCTCGGGAGGGCTGATCTGGAGTCCGTTCGGGGCTCCGGAGAGGGGAATCCATTGCCATCGTCATCATCAACCATCCTCCATCACCAATTTCATGATGCTCACCACCGTGCGTGAGTAATTCCATCGTAGGCTTGCTGGACAGTGATGGGTTGGATGGGATCTATCATGTATTCAAGTTAGTTTTGTTAGGGTTTGATCCCTAGTGTCTACTATGTTCTGAGATTGATGTTGCTATGACTTTGCTATGCTTAATGCTTGTCAGTAGGGCCCGAGTGCCATGATTTCAGACCTAAACCTATTATGTTTTCATCAATATATGAGTGTTCTTGATCCTATCTTGCAATTCTATAGTCACCTATTATGTGTTATGATCCGTTAACCCCGAAGTGACAATAATCGGGATACTTATCGGTGATGACCGTAGTTTGAGGAGTTCATGTATTCACTATGTGTTAATGCTTTGTTCATGTTCTCTATTAAAAGGAGGCCTTAATATCCCTTAGTTTCCGTAAGAACCCCGCTGCCACGGGAGGGTAGGACAAAAGATGTCATGCAAGTTCTTTTCCATAAGCACGTATGACTATATTCGGAATACATGCCTACATTACATTGATGAACTGGAGCTAGTTCTGTGTCACCCTAGGTTATGACTATTGCATGATGAATCGCATCCGGCATAATTCTCCCTCACCGATCCATTGCCTACGAGCTTTCTATATATTGTTCTTCACTTATGTACTTTTTCGTTGCTATTGCTATCATCACTACAAAATACCAAAAACATTACTTTTACTACTGTTACCTTTTGCTATCATTACCACTACTATCATATTACCTTGCTACTAAACACTTTGCTGCAAATATTAAGTTTCCAGGTGTGGTTGAATTGAAAACTCAGTTGCTAACACTTGAGAATATTCTTTGGCTCCCCTTGTGTCGATTCAATAAATTTGGGTTGAACTCTACCATCGAAAACTGTTGCGATCCCCTATACTTGTGGGTTATCATGCAGCTCGCACAGCCGCCCGAAGACGATCTTCCTCAAGGAGCGTTGCGTCATCTTGCCGCAACTGCTCTTGATCAACCTCATCATAAGCGAGCACTCAAGGTGACCCGTGCGTGAGTTCCATGGGGAGAACTGCTTCTGCCCCATAAACAAGGGATAAAGGGGTCTGGCCGGTGGCTCGATTTGGTGTCGTTCTGATTGACCAAAGAACCGCTGGCAATTCATCAATCCAGTGCTGTCAGCACTTGCGTAGCCTGTCAAAAGTTCTTGTTCGGAGGCCTCGAAATACTTCAGCATTCTCCCTCTCATCCTGGCCGTTGCTTCGTGGGTGTGCAACAGAAGCAAAATAGACCTTGTTGCCGAGGTCCTGGATGTACTACATGAAGGTGCGGCTCGTGAACTTCGTGTCGTTGTCGGTGATGACTCTATTTGGCACACCAAAATGGCAGACTAGTCCCTTGAAGAACTTGATGGCCGACTGTGATGTCACCTTTCTCACTGCCTCCACCTCCGGCCACTTTTTGAACTTGTCGATTGCGACGTACAAGTACTCAAAGCCCCCGACAACACGGGGAAAGGGGCCCAGTATGTCGAGCCCCCAGATCGAGAATGGCCAGGAAAGAGGAATTGTCTGGAGAGCTTGAGCTGGTTGATGATGCTTCTTTGAATGGAACCGGCACGCTTCACTCTTGGTTACTAAGGCCGTTCCATCCTGGAGGGCAGTGGGCTAGAAGAAACCTTGCCAGAATGCCTTGCGGGCAAGGGCCCTTGACCCTATGTGGGAGCCACATATGCCTCCGTGGATCTCTGCCAACAGCTCCAGTCCTTCCTCCCGGGGAATGCACTTCAATTTCACACCGTTCAGCCTTTTTTTGTACAGAACGTCGTCGACGAACTGATACATGGCAGATCGACGGGCTACTTTCTCTGCCTCTTCCTGCTGCTTAGGAAGTTCCCCTGTTTGGAGGCATCGGACGGTATGTTGTGCCCATGCCTGAGCATGAGGCTCGACGACAAGGGCTAAAGGTGTTTCCTCTGCCATGGGAGCGGTTGTCTCTACGGCCAGGGCTTGACGCCCTACCGGAGTCTATTACCCCATGGTAGGCCCCGTGTCCACGGCAACGTCTTTGCCGGTGGCTCCTGGGAGCTTGGCAGGAAAGTACTTGTCGGGGCCTGATTTCCTTCGCTTGTTCTACCCTGTCGATGGTTCAACGGATGGTTGAGTTAATTGAAGCACAAAAGTCCCTGGTTCCATAGGCAATTTGAAGGCAGCGCATTTTGACAAGTAGTCGGCGATGCCGTTCTCCACTCAGGGAACATGCTCCGCTTGTATACCGTCAAAACGCTATTCTAGCTTCCTCACTTCATCTACGTAGGCCTCCATCAATGGGCTTTGATAATCTTTGTTAACTTGCTTGACAACAAGCTGTGAATCACCCCTGACGATGATCTTCTTGATTCCGAGGTCTACCTCTATCCTGAGACCGGCAAGTAACCCCTCATATTCAGCAGTGTTGTTTGTTGACATCTCCCTAGGAAAGTGCATCTAGACTACATACTTGAGGTGCTCTCTGGTGGGTGCGACGAGCAGCACACCAGCACCAGCGCCTTGCAGCGAGAAAGCCCCGTCAAAGTACATAATCCAGTCGCGACTTGTTTCCTTGCCGGGGAGAGTGGTCTCCTGAATCTCCTCGTCGGGCGTTGAGGTCCATTCCGCAATGAACTCCGCCAAGACTCTACTCTGAATTGTCGAAGTGCTTTCAAACTTCAAACCAAAGCTTGACAGTTCCAAAGCCCATTCCATAATCCTCCCTGCGTCTGGGTTATGCAATATCCTCTTCAACGGGAAGCGGGTGACGACGGTTATTTCATGTGCTTGGAAGTAATGACGCAGCTTCCTTGAGGCTATAAGGAGGCCGAAGAACAATTTCTACACAACAGAGTACCTTGACCTAGCCCCCTGCAAGAGGGAGCTGACAAAGTAAACTGGGTGCTGCATCATCCTCTTCTTCTGCACTATTTCATTCAGTTGCGTCGCTTATGCTTCGCCAGCGCCAGTCTCTGCCGGGGGCCCTGCCTTACCGGCACTAGGCCCTGCCGGGGGGAGCTCTGGTTTTCCATCCGCCAGCCCTGCTGTTGCTATTGCCTCTTCGTCGACCTTCCTCTATGCCACTAGCGCGGCGCTGACCACTTGGTTCGTTGCCGCTAGATATAGCAGCAACGGTTCTTGTGGTTTAGGCGCAACCAGTATTGGCGTAGAGGAGAGGTACTTCTTCAAATCCTGCAGGGCCGCCTCGGCCTCTGGGGTCCATTCCATTGGGCCCTCCTTTTTCAAGATTTTGAAAAAGGGAAGGGCACGTTCAGCAGACTTGAAGATGAATCTGCTCATGGCGGCAACGCAGCCAGCGAGCCGACGTACATCCTTGATCCGCCTAGGTGCCTCAATCTTCTCAAGTGCCTTGGTCTTGTCTGGATTCGCCTCGATCCCACGTTGTTACACAAAGAACCTGAGAAGTTTGCCGGACGGAACGCCAAAGACACACTTCTCAGGATTCAGCTTGAGGTTGATCTTGCGCAAATTTGCAAATGTCTCTTCCAAATCTTATATGAGTGTTGCCCTATCCTTGGTTTTGACCACTATGTCATCCATATAAGCTTCCATGTTTCTATGTAGCTAGGGCTCAAAACCAATTTGGACTGCTCTTGCAAACGTTGAGCCAGCACTCTTCAACCCGAAAGCCATTCGTAAGAAACAATACGTACCACCTGGGGTGATGAATGTTGTCTTCTCTTCATCTTCTCTCGCCATGAAGATCTGGTGGTATCCTGAGTAGGCGTCAAGGAACGATAACAAGTCGCACCCGGCCGTGGAGTCAACAATCTGGTCAATGCGCGGCAATGGGAAAGGGTCCTTCGGACAGGCCTTATTGATATCTGTGTAATCAATACCCAGCCTCCATTTCCCATTTGCCTTGCGCACCACCACTAGATTGGCCAACCATGTCAGATGAAGTACTCCCCTCACCAAGCCTGCCGCTTCTAACTTCCTGATCTCCTCCGTGATGAACTCCTGCCATTCCAAAGCTTGCTTCCTAACCTTCTGCTTGACGGGTCACGCATGAGGAAAGACAGCAAGATGGTGCTCAATCACCTCCCTGGGAACGTCGGGGATGTCGGATGCTCGCCATGCAAACACATCGACATTCCCCCACGGGAAGGTGACGAGCGCGCCTTCCCATTTGCTGTCAAGGGAGGAGCTTATGGTGAAGGTCCCTCCCGTGCCATCCTATTTGACGGACACCTTCTTGGTCTCTGGTGGTGCAGCTCTGGATTTCTTGCTCTTGCCGGTGGAGCCATCTGGCACGTCCTCGACGGGAGCACAGCACTCCGAAGAGGTGTGCTTGATGGAGTGGGTGTGAGAGATATTTCCAATCTTCTTCCCTCCCGGGGCTTCGGCGGCATGAGCAAGTGCCTTGGCGGCAGTCGCTGCAACTGCCTCCCAGTAGAGTTGGTCAGCGCAGATCAATGCATCCTTCTTGTCGGAGGGGACGGTGATGATAGTCAACGGCCCAGGCATCTTTAGCGTGTTGTAGGCGTAATGTGAGGCCGCCATGAACTTAGCTAGTGCCGGGCGGCCGAGGATCCCGTTGTAGGGCAAGGGGATCTCGGCTACATCAAAAACAATCCTCTCTGTCCTGTAGTTTAACTCACCTCCAAACGTCACGGGCAGCGTGATCTTACCCTTCGGCTGGCTCCTTTCCGGGTTGACCCCTTGAAATGTGCCCATCTCTTCGAGGTCTCCATCAGGAATCTACAGCCTTTCGATCACAACAGGCGAGATCAAGTTTAGACCGGCCCCGCCATCAACTAGCATTTTTGTCACCTTGAGGTTGCGTATTGTTGGCGAAAGCAACAACGGCAAACACCCGACCGCAGTTGTGCGATCAGGGTGGTCCTCGGTGTCAAAAATGATAGGCATGCTGGACCACTTTAGTGGCTTTCGAGCACCGAATGATGGTTCTGCTGCTGTGATCTCACGCACCCACTGCTTGAACTGGCGGTGAGAGGTTTGTAGCGAGGCACCACCATCGACGCACATGGCCTCCGTAGCTTTCTGGAACTCATGCTCGCCGGACTCGTCATCTTCATCATGACTGTCGTCTTCCTGCTTCTTGTCGCGGCCCCCGGCGGGCCTCTCTTGCTGGTTATCCTTGTCGCGACGACCTCCTTGGCAGCCATGCTTCTTGTCGGATCCTTCGGCACCATCCTGGCCCTTCTCATTGTCCCGCCTCTCATACTCAGCTTTTTGCTTCTCAGCAAGCGGCTCAACTTGTCATCAATTCTGGAGGTCTTGGCCCTTGGTGCGGTGGATATTCCAGTACTGCTTGTCGGAGCCTCTTGGCTTGTGGGTAGCCGCCAAGGCCTGGCAAGCGGCACACCCGGCAATTTCCTTATCGGGGTCGTCTGCCTTGGCATTCTTGGAAGCGCCGGTGTCCTCAGATCCCTCGACGGCAAGCACGGTCATGCCCTTGCGCTTCCTGTTGCTGCGCCGGCCTTTCTTCATCGGGGCGGCTGTGTCTTCGTCTGTGGAGTCGGTTTCCACACCGGCGTCCTCGACGGGGTACTTCCTCCCCTCTTCAGCTCGAGCACACCTGTCGGCCAGAACATAAAGTTCGGCCACATCTTTGACCTTGTTCATCGCCAACTCTTCACGCATCTTGTGGTTGCGTACATTCTGATGGAATGCGCTAATCACGGCGGCAGGATGAACAACTGGGTTTTTGTACTGCACCCGGCTGAACCTCTGTATGTACTTGCGCAGGTTTTCACCTTCCTTCTGGGGGATTATATGCAAATCGCTTGCCTTGCCATGAGCTTGGTGGCCTCCAGTGAAGGCGCCAACGAACTCATGACACAAATCCGGACAAGAAGAAATGGAATCCGCCGGCAAGTGCATCAACCATGACATGACATTGGGTTTAAGTGCCAACGGGAAGTAATTGGGAAGCACCTTGTCGTCGCGAGCTCTAGCAGCTTGCATCGCGATGGTGTAGATGCTGAGGAACTCCGATGGGTGGGTCTTGCCGCTGTACTTCTCGCCAATGTCGGGCTTGAACATGCGGTGGGAGGGCCACTGGAACTGCCGCAGCTCATGGGTAAAGGTTGGGAAGCCCACCTCGTAGGGTAGGCTGCCAGAGCCTCCCGGTGTTGGGTGGTCCATAGAGGGCCCCGCCCACCTATCTGACTGGTGGTGTGCTTCGCACCGGCGCTTGATGGTGGTTCGAGCGTCTTCATGGGCTCGCTCCCGAAGAACTTGGTGCAGATCGCGGTGGGTTCGTGGGTTGGACAATGATATGGAAATGTTATCACAAGTGTCATCATGACGGACCGACAGCCGCGGTGGCTGGCATGGGGAAGGAGAGTGCACTGTGGTCGCAGCACCTCCGGTCTTTCCACCACTGGCATGCGGTGGCTCGACTGAGCGCCGGCCTGAGGGCCCCGCTGGTCGCGGCTCATCTTTGTTGGCAACGCCGACGAGGCTCCGGATGGTGGCTCTCCACTCGTCGAGCTTTTTCGCAGCAGGAGGAAAGTCGAGGAGCAACTGCGCGCGCGCCAAAGCTTCCGCTAGCGTGGGTGGCGGCGAGAGATGCGTGGACCGTGACGCGCTCTGACTTCTAACCACGTTAGAAGGAGCTCTATGACGGCCTTGCGGTTGTGCGCCATTTTCACCAGTGCCCCCGCGTGCATGCTGGCCTTCTACGTCCCACGAATGAGGCACATTACTCTTCCCACGGCGGCGCCTGGAGTCACCAGCGTGGTGACGCTGCTCGTCGCGCACAATCTGGGAAGAGCGCGTCGTGGGCGCCGGCGTAGGCATCTTGGAAGTCGCCGCGCCGCCTATGGGTGGCATGACGCCGCCCTTGGAGGGCCCCGCGCCTCCTGTGGGGGGGCTGGCTCCATCTTTGGATTTGGCCGCATGCGGCCCGTCGTCTCGCGCATGAACGGTGCCACTCGCCAGGCTTTGACTGCCAGAGCGATGTGGGTGTTCGCGGGCCGCGCCTCGGCTTCCGTCCGCGACAGCCCCACCACTCACCCGCACCGGTACGGGCCGTTCGGCTCCCGATGAACCGATCGCCGTGATCGTCTTCTTCTTGGGAGCCATGGCGATGAAGAACTGCTAAACTAACTGCTAGACCGGATTTTCACAAACTAGCCCCCTACCTAGCACGCCAGAGATGTCGGTGGAAACGACACCTATGGAATCACTGGGATCCCTTCTACGGTTGGCGGGCGCGGGGTTGTGCAAAGAGCGGGTCTAGTAGCCAACACAAAGATTGTTTACCCAGGTCCGGGCCGCAAGGATGCGTAACACCCTAGTCCTGCTTTGGTGTATATTTGAGTGTTCTTGAGCTTCTGAACTAGCTGCGGTGCGTGCATAGTCCAAAAGATCTGAATCCTTCTCTAGTACGCCTCGGGCCTCCTTTTATAGTCAAAAAGGGGTCGCCACAGTGGCACACAGGAGGTGGAAAGGTAAATAGTGTACAAGCTTATTGCCTGTCGTTATGGGACAAGGCGCATTAAATGTGCTCCTTAGGTGCCCCGTTGCTTTATTGGGGATGGCAACGAGGCCCGTCCCGTCCGTCGCCGTTCTGCCTCGCTCCGACACGCGTCCAGGGCAACGAGGCATGCAGCACCACGTAAGCTAACAGGATGCTGAGATGGCAAGGTGGTAGGGTCTTCACGAATATCTGCATGCCACCATGCAGGTGCTTGACTAGCTAGATTGGCATCCACGTACTGCCATGTGGGTACTAGCCTCAGTTGGTGGGTTGGCTGCTGAGCTGGGGCGGTGATGGGGCGACAAGGTCTTGTCGCGGTCCCGCGTATATTCCCGGCAAGGGTCTTGCCGGGGTCTTGTGATCCCCCTCGGTGAGAGTCTTGTCGGGGCCATGCGAGTGTTTTCGGCAAGGAGCCTTGTCGCGGCCTCGGGGGCATCCTCGGCAAGGGGGCTCGCGATTATCTTCTCTTCTGGTCATCGTCTAGTCTTGTGGGCTCTTTGTATTCACAAAGATTTCTATGTCACCACAGAGCTGCCACCCAATCCTTGGTTCCAATGTGGTTGATGGTGTTGGAACCCTTGGGCTCAAGGGTGGCGCGCTCTGCTGGCGTTGGGCATGTTGCCCCAGCAAGGCTCTTGCCGGGGCTGCGGAGGCCACCCCGACAAGGGTCTTGCCGGGGGAGTCCACCTCGCCCGCTTGCTCTTTGTGTCTCTGGTCTTGGCATTGTTCTGGTCATCTCGTGCTTTTGCTTCCTCTCTTTTCCTTGCTAAGCATGGCCGCATGTGCGGCTCTGACTTCCCGTGCACAAGTAGAGGGGTAAAAAGGAGATTCCCTACTTTCGTACATTAACACCCGGCCATGTGGTGGTTGATCAGCCGCATTACGCGCTGATGGTACGGGCTAAGTGCCTCATGATCGAATTGAGGTAGCAATTTACGCTTCGGGTAACTTTTGGTTGGGCGCTCGAGGCCATATTCTTCTGCTGCCAGGACATCAGTCAATCTATCGTGGAGCAGATCTTGATCAGCTTGAAGTTGTTGCTGCTTCTTTTTCAGGCTCCTTGCAGTGGCTATTAGCCGTTGCTTAAAGCGCTCCTGTTTGAGAGGTTCCTCGGGCACGATAAAGTCTTCGTTGTCGAGGCTCACCTCATCCTTGGAGGGCGGATGATAATTACTATCCTCAGAGTCTTCGTTTGCAGCCTGTTCATCAGGGCTAACTCGCCCATCCTCCCGGTTGTCTTGTTCAGAGTTTTGCTCGACGGGGTTTTCTTGGTCTTCGGCATCGTGCAGGGTGTTGTTGTTTCTCGTGCCGATATTGTTGTCTTTGCTGCGGCATGATTTAGAGCGGCGTTGTCGGCGCTTTTGTTGTATCTCGGGAGGTTTATCCTTTACTAGATTTTTCTCTTTATCGTTGTCACCCTCCTTGGGTGCATCCACCATGTACACGTCATACGAAGAGGTGGCCATCCAGCATCCGATAAACGGTGGGTTTTTAGCTTGCTCCTCTCCGGCATCGTCATCCATACTGTCGATGTCTTCAGAGCCGTAATCAAGCATGTCAGTTAAGTCCTCTATTGTGGCGATGAAGTGGCTGGTGGGTGGGACATAAAATTCCCCGCTCTTAGCCCCTAGTCCGGGTTGGGCGCAGTTCGGACGTTGCTCCTCCATAATCACGAGGGATCGCATCAAGTCCAGAGCCTCGCTTAAAGGCGAGGTTTGTTGAGGGAGAAAAGAATTCGTGGAGTATGGCAGGAAGGGAATTCCTTGGCCGAGCTCACATGATGCTGACTCCGAGATTTCGGAGCCGGCGTCTGGGGAAGAGTCCGGCTTGGTGGTGGACGTCAGTGACGCTGCTTCCTCCGGCTCTCCCATACTGGGCCTAGTGGCCACAGATAGTCCGGCGGGTTTATAAATCCCGTTTTCGGTACTAGCGAGGCGCTCCATCTCTAAGGCCAGAGCGGAGGTTGGGGTCGTGAATCCTTGGAAGATCAAGTCTCATCGGATAGCAGTGACATAATACAGGTTTCCAAAACTAATCTGGTGACCTGGGGTGTAGCTGTCGATCTGCTCTAGATGACCAAGCGAGTTGGCCCGCAGTGCGAAGCTGCGGAGTACGAAGATCTAGCAAGGGAGAAAAACCTCCCCTAGGGCAGCATCGTTGCAGATGATGCATGAAGCCGTCGAACCTTCTGACGGCGACACGGTAAAACTCACACTAAAAGCACTAATATCGGTGTCAAAACCGGCGGATCTCGGATAGGGGGTCCCGAACTGTGCGTCTGAGGTTGATGGTAACAGGAGACAAGGGACACGAAGCTCTACCCAGGTTCGGGCCCTCTTGATGGAGGTAATACCCTACATCCCGCTTGACTATATTTATGAGTATAAGGGTTACAAGAGTTGATCTACCACAAGATCGTAATGGCTAAAACCCTAGAAGTCTAGCCTATATGATTATGATTGCCTCTATGGACTAAACCCTTCGGTTTATATAGACACCGGAGGGGACTAGGGTTGTACAAAGTCGGTTACAGAGAAAGAAATCTTCATATCCGAACACCAAGCTTGCCATCCATGCCAAGGAGAGTCCCATCCAGACACGGGTGAGAGAATCTTTAGTCTTGTATCTTCATGGCCCAACAGTATGGCCCATGTCCAACAGGCCAAACGCCCGAGGACCCCTTAGTCCAGGAGTCCCTCAAAGGGTGCACAAGAACGGCCTGGAAAACCATGCTCGTACCATTTAATAAATTCTCATGCCTTTTACAATGAGGGACAAATATTTTGATGAAATGTGTGGCAATAGTCAACCACAAACGTTTGTTTATTGGGTTTTCAACTATAGAAAAAAATGAAATAAATGCTTGAAAAATATGACGCCTTGCATGGTGTGCCATGGTATGACCTCACCATGCGTTGGTAAAAATTTGAAAAGGTTTGGCTTATGTCGTCATGCACGCCCTTCATAAATCGAAACATCACCAAAGAAGTTCCATGCTTTCGAGAGGGAAATCACCAACATTGAAGGGGAATCCAAATTTTCTTCGTTCTTTGCCCTGGAGTTTTTTTCTACAACGAACATACACCCTGCAAATCACCATGTTCAAATTTGGCATTTCTTCAGGCTCATTTACCATATTTAGGGGATTATGTGCATCTTCTAGCATTTAGCGCATATATATCCAATCCAGCTACAGGTGCACGGGTGTGATGTGAGGGACGTGGATTGTTGTTCGATCGCGGCGCATCCTACATTGCACACGCGTGATCCGCATGGTTGGGGTTCTGGCCAATCATAATGCAACACACAATAGGCTCAGCGCACACTGTTTCCGAAAGCGACGGAGATGAACCGTGTGTGATAATGAAGGAGCAAAATTGTAAGGGAAGCCAAATTTCTGTTGTCGTTTCTCGTTGAGCTCTTGAATACCACCGCACTGTATGGCTACCCGTCCCCTCTGTCCCAGAGCTCTCTCCAGGCGTTGTCCATGGCACCACAGCGCACAGTAACTGGTAAGGAAGCGATGACATCCTGCCGCACCGTGCTCCTCGCCGCCCGCGACTGCACACATGGTAAGGAAGCGATGGCATCTCGCCGCGTCGAGTTCATCGTCGTCGGCGGCCGGACAGTTACATGGGCGGACTTTGAGGCTGACATGGCCGAATGGGTGGTGGATCTAGAGGCGGCCAAAGCCGCACAAAAGGAGCGGAAAAGGCATAAAGCAGTCAAGAAAAGAGAGTCCCGCCGCCACAAGAAAAAAGAGGCCGCACGCCGTGGTGAGGAGAGCTTGGTGGAGATTGAAGCATGGTGGGCTGCCGCCTACAAGGCCGGGAAGGAGAACACTGGTGGCTGGCCAGCATGCCCCGATGGCAGCATGTGAGAAGTAGTTTTAGTTTGTAGTATTAGAGTAAATTACCAATAGTAGTTTATGTTTGTAGTATTAATGTACAATGTCGGTAATAGCATCCTTTGAGGGCTTTGAGTGTTGATTAGCATGTGTGCCCATGTGCGTTTTTTTGTGTTAATCATTAGAAGATCACAAAACACACGGTTTCTATGACGTACCCGTCTGCGTTTTTTGCGTTAATGATCCATTAGTTACCTATGCGGTGCTCCCTAATAAACCAGGCATACCATTGACCAAAAAAAATCAACTACACGTGTACATTTTTTGGAGACGGGATATGCCAACTTTCTTTCAAGTTTTGCAGCGAAATTTTCATTAGGCGCACGATTTTAGAATTTATTCCTCCAACCACATCCCCACCCTCAGTATCCCCCCCCCCTCGCGCCTCCCCCACCGGCATCTCAAACCTCCACCGCCTCAACCACATCTACGTTCTGCTCGGATCCAGTCAGGTAACCCATCGATCTCTATCACGGCCCCGGACTGATTGCTTAAATGGCGCCTGCGAAACATCCTCATGCCTCCAAATCCCCACCGCCACGAGTTGATGGCGGTCCATGGCGTGATGGCCACTGTGCATGTTGACTCAGAGGAACACCTCGCCTCCGCCGCCATCGCCGACATGGTGCATGCCCTGGCCCAAATGAAGTGCCCCAGCGACTACCCCCCAGGACTTAACAGGTAAGATCTGACCAGCTAAATCTTACCAATATCACTGACAACGGCTATGATTTGTATGGTTGATGTATTAAGCATGTTCTTGCCTTGTTTATTTCAGTACTGCACACTGTGTGATGTTCAAATATTACCGTGTCCAGCTCAATTTCACCAATACCAGCAACAAACTTATAATACATGACTCGGGATATCACTAGAGATGTTGCCCATTTGCTATTTTTAGTGGATGCTAACCATGTTGTACTTAACATGCTTGTCCATGTACTTACGCAGGGTCATAACTGCCGATGTTGTTGTTTGCCCTCGAGGTTAGCTGCATCCATGTCTTATAGTATTTCACATCATTTGTGCAATTGCAGTTTAACTTCTACCATTTACTAGTTGCCTCTATGTACACATGTTAGTGGCACTAATCCACGCTTCGACCCGGAGGAACAGCTCGCCTCCGCCGTCGATGACTTTGGGTGGGCTCTGGCCAAGATGAAGTGCCCCAGCAAGTACCTCTCAGGACTTACCAAGTATGTACTCACCAGTTCAATCTTACCAATATGAGTTGCAATTAATGGCTATGTTCTGTACGGTCAATGTATT
Source organism: Triticum aestivum (assembly GCF_018294505.1). NCBI lineage: Eukaryota > Viridiplantae > Streptophyta > Magnoliopsida > Poales > Poaceae > Triticum > Triticum aestivum. Next base: position 522,202,405 of record NC_057812.1, read on the forward strand.
AAACATGTTCGAGTGAACATGCCTAACACGTTTTAGCTACTTTCCCTACCTTTTTATAGACATCTGGGCCATTCTCTACTCCGGCAATACGTGCCTTGTGATGTTTAACTATGCCAATTGCATTTTTATCAGTACCGGTTTCAATGTCTATTAAGCCTGTTGCAATTAACAGTTGAATCCATTTTTAAACAGTTGTATTTAAATGGCTACAAACTTACAAAACATGACTTGATGATGTTAAGCCTGTTGCAATTAACAGCTGTATCCATTTTTTAATCTGTCCATTTGCTACCATGCTACTCTCCGCAATGAAGATATACTAGAGATGTTGCCCATTTGCTATTTTTGGTGGATGCTAACCCTATTGTACTTAACATGCCTGTCCATGTACTTATAAAGGGTCATAACGGCCAATGTTGTTGATTGCCATCGAGGTTAGCTGCTTCCCATGTCTTAAAGTATTTCACATCATTTGTGCAATTGCAGTTTAACTTCTACCATTTACTGGTTGCCTATAGGTACACATGTCAGTGGCACTGATCCATGCTTTGACCCGGAGGAACAGCTCGCCTCCGCCCCTGCTAACTTTGGGTGGGCTCTAGCCAAGATGAAGTGCCCCAGCAACTACCTCTCAGGACTTACCAAGTATGTACTCACCAGTTCAATCTTACCAATACTAGTTGCAAATTAATAGCTATGTTCTATATGGTCGGTATATTAAGCATGTTGTAGTAAACATGCCTAACACGTTTTAGCTATTTTCCCTACCTTTTTATAGACAACTGGGCCATTATATGCTCTGGCAGCACCTGCACTATGATGTTTAACTCTGCCAATTGCATTTTTATCAGTACCGGTTTCAATGGCCATTAAACATGTTGCAATTAACAGTTGTATCCATTTTTAAAGGGTTGTATTTCAATGGCTACAAACTTACAAAACATGAATTAGGATGTTGTTCATCTTGTTGCAATTAATAGTTGTATCCATTTTTTAATCCGCCCCTTTGCTACCGTGCTACTCTTTCGCAATTAAGATATCACTACAGATGCTGCCGTTTTATTACCATTTGCTATTTTTGGTGGATGTTAACCCTGTTGTAGTTAACATTGTCTTTCCATGTACTTACACAGGGCTACAATGGGTGATGCTGTTGTTTGTTGTCGAGGTTAGCTGCATCCCATGTATTATACACCATATATTCCTAAATATAAGTATTTTTAGAGATTCCAATGTAGACTACATAAGGAGCAAAATGAGTGAATCTAGATTCTAATCTAAACTATATCTATAATTCTATATACATCTATATGTAGTTCATATTGAAATCTCAAAAAAACTTGTAGTTAGGAACATAGGTAGTTGTATTTTACATCATTTGTGCAATCTTACTTTAGCTTCCAACATTTACTTGTTGCTTGTAGGTACATATATGAGCGGTACTGATCCACGCTTTGGTCCCTTTTGCGTATGGGATGAGATATTCATGAACAAGTGTCAACTGAGGAAACTAAGAAATATTGTTAGGCGAAAAAACGGGTGATTGGAATTAAGCTCTTTATTTATACTTTGTCCAAGACAACAGTGAACTTTTTAGGATGGTAAGTAATGTGTTGCCTTTTGCCCCTTCCCACAACAAGTTACTCTATTAGACCTCAGTATCTGATATTTTTCTCTTTTTAGTGGTTTTCGAAGCTATTTACTGATGATTACCTTGCAAACTAGATGACCGGAGTAGAGGCAACTAAGGTTGAAGTATATAATTCATGCTACCATGATAATGCTCTAGAAGTCTTCTTGAAGGCGGTGAAGGATGGGTGGGCGATCGTCACAAGGGGTTGGACAAAAGTGGTTCGTGCCTATGGCATGCAGGAAGGCACATTATGGGCATTCCGCTTCTTCAACACCGTCGGCAGTCAAAATGATTTACACTTGTCTCTTCACCTTTACATCCTTTAAATATTGTGGTTCATCATAGTTAATTGCTGCCTAAGCCTGTAATTACTAAACCTATTGTACTGGCAATTTTATTTATGGATTCATTGTTGAACCATTGTGCTGAGAATTTGAATTGCACGTTTCATATTTCAAAATTTCCAATTCTTATATTAAATTATAGGCAAAAATAAAAATATACAGGAGCTAATAAAATAGTGTGCACACTGTTAGAAATAAAACAACGTGTGCGATGTAAAAAGAGAACAGACGGTCATGGAACTTTGCAAATGGTTCTGGCAGTAAAAGCGCTTGTGATGGATAGCCCAATGCCACACAGTTTTCTACATCAAATCGTGTGTGATGTAGTTCGTAGAAGCAAACAGTTAACCAAGGCAGAGTGTGTGTGATAGTTACACCTTTCACACACGAGCGTATACATAAAACTGTGTGGGATGTACATACGAATGGAAACGTTTTCCTTGGATTGACTGTGTGGGATGTACATAAGAACGGAAACGTATTCCTTGGATTGACTGTGTGTGATTTCTGGGTCGTGTGGGAAGAACCCCCCCTATCACGCACACTCACTTGGCGACGGTCCCAAATGTCGTTGCGGAAAGGGGTTAAAAACCATTTGTATAGCACCAATGCGTACCAGTGTAGCTAGTAGCTTAGACTGTTAAATTGTGTGTACCAGGGGTTACTAAATGCAATGAGTGCAGTGTTTCCAAACTGCGACCAAAGATTCTGCCTTAGAAATTTATATACAAATTTCCAAAATGCTGGGTTTAGGGGGGAAGACCTTAAGAAGTGCATGGATAATGCCAACTATGCCTATAATGAACACAAATTTAATATTGCAATGAATGATCTCAGAGATGAAAGTAAGGAAGCTTGGAAGTGACTTAGTGCAATACCAAAAAACATGGGCAAGGCATGCATTTTACACAAACTGCAAGACTGACTTGATAGTTAACAACTTGCCTGACATGTTTAACAAGTACATTCTAGATGTTAGGAGAAAACTTATAAGGACAATATGTGACGGGATAAAGGATAAGCAGATGGTGCTTGTGCATCCAAATCCTTAAACCCAAAGTTGTTCCAGACGAGTCTACCATATCTACCTATATGCGGTATTACTCTATCGTTCCAAGTAAATTTGCATGTCCCACCTATAATCATTCAAATAATCATCTATTTTGTGTTCCCGTACCGCTCATGGAGCAACAAGGGTGGTCAGTATCTTCCATGCTAGGCGGGTTATTCTCATGATGGGTGTTTATTCACTTCTCATTGTTGGGGAACGTAGCATGATTTCAAAAAAAAACCTACGCTCACGCAAGATCTGTCTAGGAGATGCATAGCAATGAGAGGGGGAGAGTGTGTCCACGTAGCCTCGTAGACCGAAAAAGGAAGTGTCGGTGTCAAAACCGGCGGATCTCGGGTAGGGGGTCCCGAACTGTGCGTCTAGGCTGGATGGTAACAGGAGACAAGGGACACAATGTTTTACCCAGGTTTGGGCCCTCTTGATGGAGGTAAAACCCTACGTCATGCTTGATTAATATTGATGATATGGGTAGTACAAGAGTAGATCTACCACGAGATCAAGGAGGCTAAACCCTAGAAGCTAGCCTATGGTATCATTGTTGTATGATGAAGTTGTCCTACGGACTAAAACCCTCCGGTTTATATAGACACCGGAGAGGGTTAGGGTTACACAAAGTCGGTTACAATGGTAGGAGATCTTGAATATCCGTGTCGCCAAGCTTGCCTTCCACGCCAAGGAAAGTCCCATCCGGACACGGGACAGAGTCTTCAATCTTGTATCTTCATAGTCCTAGAGTCCGGCTGAAGGTATAGTCCGGCTACCCGAACACCCCTTAATCTAGGACTCCCTCAGTAGCCCCTGAACCAGGCTTCAATGACGACAAGTCCGGCGCACAGATTGTGTTCGGCATTGCAAGGCGGGTTCCTCCTCCAAATTCTTCATAAAAGTTTGTAAACACCAAGAGTAGTGTTCGGCTCTGCAAAATAAGCTTCCACGTATTGCCATAGAGAGAATAATATTAACACAAATCTAATCTGCTGACATATTCCGCAGCATGACATCACACTACGGCCAAGCCTTTATTCGAATCGTTTTCACTTCTCCACCTCAGCGTGTTTTGCGAGGCGGTTTCCTTGGCACGTCTTGTCAAAGCAGAGATCGTGTCCCCTTTGTTTACGGGATTCTCGTTAATACGGACGTGGGTAACCCAACCGCGCCACTTATCACGGCGCTTGGGAGGCAAGCGAGTTTTACTAGGCTGGTGGGGACGCATAGTCGCATCCACCCATATAAGGGGATAAGGATCCACCTTTTTACCTACGCCTTCTTCCTCCTTTGCCTACCCATCTTCTGCGCACCCGAGCTCCAGCGCCCAAGCCCGCACTTCCTACCTCCACCCTCTCCAACAATGTCCGGAGCGGGAGGCAAGTGGATGGTCTCCTCCGTCACGGAGGGCCATGTCAAAAGGTTAAGGAAGGCCGGATACTTGTCCAAAGACATCACGCACCGGCTTCCTGAGGAGGGGCAGCTTCTTCCCACCCCAAGGCCCCATGAGAGGGTAGTATTTCTTCCCCACTTCCTCCGCGGACTGGGTTTTCCTCTCCACCCATTTGTCCGCGGGCTCATGTTCTACTATGGCCTAGATTTCCACGATCTGGCCCTGAACTTCATCCTCAATATCTTGGCGTTTATTGTCGTGTGCGAGGCTTTCCTCTGCATTCGCCCCCATTTCGGCCTCTGGCTCAAGACCTTCAACGTCAAGCCAAAGGTGGTGCGCGGCAACCAGGCGGAGTGCGGAGGTGCCATGGCGGGCAAAATTGCCAACATCCTATGGCTCGAGGGCTCCTTTGTGGAGACCTTGAAAGGGTGGCAGTCAGGGTGGTTTTACATCACCGAGCCATGCGATCCGAAGTGGATCGCAGCCCCTGAATTCCGATTCGGACCCCCTACGCGGCTCATGTCCTGGAAGGAGACGAGCTTGTCGTGGGGCGACAAAGAAGAGTTGACCGGACTGCAAAAATGCATCTAGTCCCTGGTGAACAAGCAGCTCAAGCTTGTCAACATAATCTAGGTCATGCTCGTCCGCCAGATCCTTCCATGTCAAGAACGGGACTTCAATTTGTGGGAGTTCAACCCGGCGCAGCACCAAACTCTAAGCAGGCTCTTCGACACGACGTACGAAGATGTCTGGAGGGGGCTAACCAAAGGCGTCGAGGCTCCCACATCTGCCTCCGAAGACCGTGGATTCAGCTTGCAGCGTCCTGCTGGCGAGGTAAGATATTTCCATCTTTTACGGGATGTTAAGTTTTTTCATAGTTTGACTCTATGCGGGATCTAAACTCCCTCACCTTTGACAGGATTGGCGGGAGAAGTCCGGACAGATTAACTGTCCGGCTCCCTTGCCCGAAGACCCAGCCCCTGCTCTCCTAGAGAAGCTGCTGGTTCCGGCACCTTATGTGGTGCCGGAGAAGAAGGCCAAGAAGAAGAAGGCCACGGGGACTCGAAAGAGTTCCCGGCATATGGTGGTGTCGGACTCGTCGTCCGACGAGTCCGAGACGCACTCCTCCCGTGAAGGCGAGGAGGAGGAAGAAGAAACCTCTCCCCCTCTAGCGGGGGGAGGAAAGAAGAGGGAGGCTGCCCTAGTAGGGGAGGCCGAGGGGTCCAGGAAGAGGAAAACCCCTCCGCCGGACTACGTCCCCGACGCCGACGAGGACGAAGAGGAGTGGCCGGACAGGGCCAAGCGTCCGGCGAGATCGTAAGTGTTCGGATACCAGAGTAACTCGTGATATTCCTTTTGTTGCACAGCTTTCCCTAATGTCGATATAATCATGCAGTCCGCCCAAGGACGGGCTCGATGAGTCATCGAGCGGCTCCTTGGATTCATCGGACGTGAATTCAGTTCCGGCCGCTGCTTCCCCCTGTGCTGCGGATGACGCCGAAGTGGCGTCGTGACAAGCTCCGGGGCGAGAGGAGGTGGTCTGGGAGGAGCCGCGAGGTGACCTCCCGGACTCCAGGAGTGAAGGGGACAAGACCCCCCTGGGCTCCAAGTCCGGCTTTAAGCCGGACACTGTGCCGGAATCATCAACGGTTCCGGACCGCGGTAGGCGAACTCCTGCCAAGAGGAGCAAGCCTACTGAGCCAGCGTCCTCCATCCAGCCGGAGGCGCCGGACAATCTGCTGGAGGAGCTTAAGGGCGCCTCCATCGACGGGGAGCACCGTGCCATCATGAGTACGGTGATCCAGAAGGTTCGGTCCACCAAAAGCGGACTGACTGAAGCTTGTGCTAGCCTTCTAACAGGCTTCGAGGTAAGTAAAAATATGTAAAAATATTACCGTATAGACAGTAGCCCCTGATGCTCTGTTTGGCATTCGGAAAGAAAAGCCGAATAGAGGATCTATTAAATATCATAGGAGTCTAACTAAAAAGGAGTCAATATACGTATGCAGGCTTCGCTGCTGGCCACCGCCGCACTGACTGCGGAGGTGGGTGCCCTGAAGCAGGGCCTCGAGCAGACCGAGCAAGAGCTCGGCCTTGCCAAACGGCAGCTCGAGGAGAAAGAAGGTAAGAGATACCTTATAGAAAAAATGCCTATAGGGAGGCACAATTGCAAAAAATGATAGGAGTATACTACTTATTGTAGGGGCCATAACTGAGGTGGCAACCCTCAAGCAGGCGCTGTCCGAGGCCGAGAAGAAAGCGGCCACGGAGCGTGCCGAGCGGGAGAAATTTGAGGCGCAGGTCGGCGAGGTGCGGCAAGAGCTTCAGGTTCTCATGCAAAAACATGAGAGTTTGGAGCTCGACTCGAAGACGCGAGCGTCCGAGCTTGTTGCGGCCCTTAAAACTGCCAAATCTGCCAAGGCCGAAGCCCAGAAGGCCCTCCAGGAATTGGATGCGATGAAAAAGATAGCGGCGGGTAAGGCATTCTATATGCAAAGCAAACATATAAAAGTAAACTACTTGTTACTTACCCGAATCCGGAGCTCTCCAGGGGCATTCGCAGATCTTCCCCGCAGCATATCCGATGCCGCCGCATTCTATCGAGCCAAGGAAGGCAGCTCGACGAAGAAGGTGTTCTGGTCTCAGTACGCTGAGGCCGGACACCCTGTGCCCTTGAGCGACCAGCTGAAGCAGCTGGTCGAGCTCCACAAGGCGGCCGAACAAGCCCTGAAGGGCTTCATAGTTCGATTGTGGCCTAGAGAGGCCTTGCCTGGGAGCTACTTCGGACTGGTGCGGCGGCTGGTGGAGGCTTATCCAAGGCTCGAGGTCATCAAGCGCTCCGTCTGCATCAAAGGTGCCCGTAGGGCCCTTGCCCATGCAAAGGTGCATTGGGGTAAGCTGGACGGTGAGAAGCTTGTGAAGGACGGGCCGCCGCCGGGAAGGAGCATCGCAAGCCCGAGAACTATTACAAGGATGTTCTTGCTGGTGCCCGCCTTGTGGCGGATGAATGTACCAAGGATGTAATTTTTGAATGAACTCGCTCGTGTTATCCTGTGCGCTGAAAACTTGTTCATATGCGCTAAGCAATGCTTGAATTTAAAATATTACTTTCTGTGCGGTCGTTTATCAAAAAATTGAGAGATGGCCAGTCGTCGGCTTCTGCCCCCATGCCACTAGTGCTGGGGTGTTCGGGATAAACCTGAGCGCTCTTTTTCCCATGATTGGGTCCGTCGAGGGAGGCGGTCAGCACAACGAACAAGGCAATCGGACTATAATGCTTGAACACTCTCACTTAGCCATAGAACTCTATAATTTTAAATTTCGGCGAAGCCCCTAGTATTCGGAAGACCGAGTTCGGGGCGCTATCCACGCCTTGGCCGGACAAAGCCGATTCCTCGCTCGAAGCGACATAAGCCTTTAAGGACTCAAAAAACCTCTCGAACAACGACCGGTATCTTGCCTCATCATGACAGTCAGTTTTAGCTTTCTCCACTGAGGTGCTCGGCCCAGCTCAACTGGGGCACAATCGCAGTGGTTCTCCTAGTGCTACCTTAGCCGATATAGCGAAACGTAAGGCACCAAAACATAGGATCTGGGCAAACCCAACTATTGACCCAAATCATGATTCGGAGCCGATGCATATAGTGCTATAAGTTCGGGGTGCCGCACTTGTGAAAGTGGACGGACTTCTCACGCCATATTGGTGGGTACTAAAGCCCCTGGCGTATTTTGCCGTACCACAGTGTACGGATGCAGCATGTTATTAATAAACATATATATAAAAAGAGGGTAATGCAAAAAATAGACAAAAAGCTATGCATTGTTTATAGAAAGGCTGCTATGAAAGCGGAACGATACAAATAGTGCGATAGGCAAAATAAATTGGACTATTTAACATGTCCTGGCCAGGGGCAGGCCGCGGAATTGTATGAAAAAACAGGTATACTTCTCGCAATAGAGACCACCTGGGAGTTCCATAATGTGGCGTGGCTTGTCTGCTTCCCTGGATCTTACATCGTTTGTGCGGCAGTTGAATTGCCGAACGGGTCGTCCGAAGTATGGAGTCATGAGAGTAAGAGAAAAAAAAGAAGGAATCCGGCAGCCCCTGGTGCAGTTTAAGCCGTATTTCGGGCGTGCCGTGATAGTGCCCCTTCCCCTGTGCCCATGGTATTTCAAGAGCGTAGTTATGTACGCGAAGCACTGGTTTCGCTATATCGCGAGGGCTAGGGTTGGGGACGCATTGCTACGCTAGCTTGCAACGTGCCAGGCGGTCTTGTTGTAGGGTACTCCGGGCGCGCTTGACAGTGTCCGGCTTTTTGAAGGCTGAACTGGAGAACTGCCTAGAGAGGCTACTTTGTACTTCTGCTGCGAGCGCTGCCGTGTGCTCCTCCGTTCGGAGGGAGCGTTCAGTGTTCCCATTGACCGTGATTACTCCTCTAGGGCCTGGCATCTTGAGCTTGAGGTATGCATAGTGCGGTACCGCGTTGAATTTTGCGAATGCGGTTCGCCCGAGCAGTGCGTGATAGCCACTACGGAACGGGACTATGTCGAAGATTAACTCCTCGCTTCGGAAGTTATCCGGAGATCCGAAGACCACTTCCAGTGTAACTGAGCCTGTACAGTTGGATTCTACACCTGGTATGACGCCTTTAAAGGTCGTTTTGGTGGGCTTGATCCTCGAGGGATCTATGCCCATCTTTCGCACTGTATCCTGGTAAAGCAGGTTCAGGCTGCTGCCGCCGTCCATGAGGACTCTTGTGAGATGAAATCCGTTAATGATTGGGTCTAGAACCAATGCGGCGAAGCCGCCGTGACGGATGCCAGTGGGGTGGTCCCTTCGATCAAAGGTGATCGGGCAGGAGGACCATGGGTTGAACTTTGGGGCGACCGGCTCCATCGCATATGCGTCCTGTAATGCACGCTTCCTCTCCCTCTTGGGGATGTGGGTTGCGTATATCATGTTCACCGTCCGCACTTGCGGGGGAAATCCCTTCTGTCCACTATTGTCCAGCGGCCTGGGCTCCTCCTCGTCGTCGCTATGCAGCCCCTTGTCTTTGTTTTCGGCTCTTAACTTGCCTGCCTGCTTGAACACCCAACAATCCATGTTGGTGTGATTGGCTGGCTTTTCGGGGGTGCCATGTATCTGGCACAAGCGGTCGAGTATTCGGTCCAAACTGGACGGGCCCTGAGTTTTTTTTGAATGGCTGTTTCCGTTGACCGGATTTGTAGCATTGGAAGCCGGCATTAACTGCCGTATCCTCGTTGTTGTCGCTGTTAACGCGGCGCTTTTGCTTGTTCCGACACGACCTGTCACTTTTGTCTTTGGTATTCGAATTACCAGTGTTCTTGGTTAAGTTGTTACTGCGAGCTAGCCAGCTGTCTTCTCCCGCGCAAAAGCGGGTCATGAGTGTCGTGAGGGCTGCCATAGATTTCGGCTTTTCCTGTCCCAGGTGCCGGGCCAGCCACTCGTCATGGATATTATGCTTGAAGGCCGCTAAGGCCTCTACGTCCAGACAGTCGACTATCTGGTTTTTCTTTGTTAGGAACCGTGTCCTGAATTGCCTGGACGATTCTTCTGGCTGCTGAATTATGTGGCTTAGGTCCTCGGCGTCCGGTGGTCGCACATAAGTGCCCTGGAAGTTGTCAAGGAATGCGGCTTCCAGGTCCTCCCAAGAACCGATTGAGTTTGCTGGCAAGTTGTTAAGCCAATGCCGGGCCGGTCCCTTAAGTTTGAGTGGGAGGTATTTGATGGCGTGTAGATCATCGCCGCGGGCCATGTGGATATGAAGGAGATAATCCTCGATCCATACCGCAGGATCTGTTGTGCCATCGTACGATTCGATGTTTACGGGTTTGAAGCCCTTAGGGATTTTATGATCCATTACTTCATCTGTGAAGCATAGTGGGTGTGCGGCACCTCTGTATTGGGCTATATCACGACGTAGCTCGAAGGAGCTTTGTCTATTGAGTTCGGCCCGGCCGGATTCATTGCGTCCGGAGTGACGATCACCGTCACGTGCCGTGGGGCGCCTACGCGATCCGTAGATCGATCTTGTTTGCCTTGTCTTGTCCTCCAGGATGTCGCACAGGTCGGGCGCATTTTCCCGTGCCTTAGTATGCTTGACGTGGTGCCGGGGCATGGCTTGAGTGGAGGGCCAAGAGGCCTCTCTGTCGCGGCCACGAAGTGGCCGGTCGGCCATGTCATGTGCTAGTGATGTAGGTGCTTCCTCCTCTAGTCGGGGTAGCAGCCTGCGCTTTGGGTAACTCTTGGAGGGGCGTTCGAGTTCATACTCTTCGGCCGCAAGGACTTCAGTCCATCTGTCAGCTAGCAAATCCTAATCAGCTCTAAGCTGTTGCCGCTTTTTCTTGAGGCTGCTTGCCGTGGCCATGAGCCTGCGTTTAAAACGCTCTTGTTCGGCAAGATCCTCTGGCACGATGAACTCGTCGTCGTCGAGGCTTGCCTCGTCTTCAGAGGGAGGCGTATAATTATCATCCTCAACCTCTTGGTCCGCCGCCCTCTCGTGAGGGTTGGCTTCTCTGTCCTCCTATGCCGAATTTTGCTGGAGGGGCTATTCTTCGGCGCTATCCGGAGTAGTATTATCTCCCGTGCCGGAATCACCTTTTTTGCTTTGGCGGGATTTAGAGCGGCGCCGCTGACGCCGGCGCTTGGGCTGTTTCTTAGAGGTATCGTCCACCACTGTTCCATCGCCATCTCCATCCTTTGGAGTGTCCACCATATATATGTCATATGACGAGGTGGCCTTCCAACGCCCTACAGGTGCTGGTTCTTGTTCGTCTCCTGCATCGCCGTCCATGTCGTCGATGTCTTCGGAGTCGAAGTCAAGCATGTCGGTTAAGTCGTCGACAGTGGCTACGAAGTGGGTGGTGGGTGGGTTTTGAATTTCTTCATCGCCGTATCCCAACCTTGCTGACCGTAGTTCGGCCAGAGCTCTCCTGATAAAGAGAGAGACTTTAGAGAATTCAGGATGTCGCCGAAGGGCGAGTGCTGAAAGATGTCCGCGGCAGTGAACTCCATTATCGGCGCCCAATCGGATTCGATCGGCGGGGGCGCGGGGGGCTCGAAGTTCGGAGAGGAATCCGGCTCCTGGGAGTCACGGGCCATGCGGAGTGCGGGGCTGGAGTTCGGTTCGATCGCCTCTGAGATCGCAGCCCCTGAGGCAGCGTCCAACCGCTGATCCTCGATTGGTGTAGTGGGCTCCGAATCAATGGTCGGAACCGATGCGTGTGCGGCCTCCAAGGCGCTGTTCGGCGGCAGAGCTATATCATGCCCATCGAGACAGTGCGGCATGCTTGGCTGTGGCTCGAATCCGTCGAAGATCAAGTCCCCGCGGATGTTAGCCGTGTAGTTTAGGCTTCCAAACCTGACCTGATGGCCAGGGGCGTAACTTTCGATCTGCTCAAGGTGACCAAGCGAGTTGGCCCGCAGTGCGAAGCCGCCGAAGACGAAGATCTGTCCGGGGAGAAAAGTTTCACCCTGGACTGCATCGTGGTTGATGATCGAAGAAGCCATCGGGCCTGAAAGCGACAACACAGAGGAACTCTCAATGAAAGCACCAATGTCGGTGTCAAAACCGGCGGATCTCGGGTAGGGGGTCCCGAACTGTGCGTCTAGGACGGATGGTAACAGGAGACAAGGGACACAATGTTTTACCCAGGTTCGGGCCCTCTTGATGGAGGTAAAACCCTACGTCCTACTTGATTAATATTGATGATATGGGTAGTACAAGAGTAGATCTACCACGAGATCAAGGAGGCTAAACCCTAGAAGCTAGCCTATGGTATGATTGTTGTATGATGAAGTTGTCCTACGGACTAAAACCCTCCAGTTTATATAAACACCGGAGAGGGTTAGGGTTACACAAAGTCGGTTAGAATGGTAGGAGATCTTGAATATCCGCGTCGCCAAGCTTGCCTTCCACGCCAAGGAAAGTCCCATCCAGACACGGGACAGAGTCTTCAATCTTGTATCTTCATAGTCCTGGAGTTCGGCTGAAGGTATAGTCTGGCTACCCAAACACCCCCTAATCTAGGACTCCCTCAGGAAGCGTTATCTTAACGCGGTTGATGTAGTCGAACGTCTTCGCGATCCAACCGATCAAGCACCGAACGTATGGTACCTCCGAGTTCTGCACACGTTCAGCTCGATGACGTCCCCCGAACTCATGATCCAGCAAAGTGTTGAGGGAGAGTTTCGTCAGCATGACAATGTGGTGACAGTGATGGTGATGTGATCCATGTAGGGCTTTGCCTAAGCACAACGACAATATGACCGGAGGAGTAAACTGTGGAGGGGGGCACCGCACACGGCTAAGAGAACAATTGTTGTGCTTTGGGGTGCCCCCTGCCCCCGTATATAAAGGAGGACGGGAGGAGGCCAGCCCTAGGGGCACGCCCAAGTGGGGGGGAACCAACTTGGACTTCTAGTCCTAGTCGCCCCCCTTCCTTCTTTCGGAGGGGGAAAGGGGGAAGGAGAGGGGGAGGGGGAAGGAAAGGGGGGCCGCGCCCCCTTCCCCTTGTCCAATTCGGACAGCCCATGTGGGGGGTGCCACCCCTTGTGGGTTCCCCTCTCTCTCCCCCTATGGCCCATGTTGGCCCATTACTTCCCCGAGGGTTCTGGTAACCTCCCGGTACTCCGAAAAATACCCGAAGAGCTCTGGAGCCATTCTGGTGTCCGAATACAATCGTCCAACATATCAATCTTTACCTCTCGACTATTTCGAGACTCGTTGTCATGTCTGTGATCTCATCCGGGACTCCAAACAATCTTTGGTCACCAAAACACATAACTCATAATACAAATCGTCATCAAACGTTAAGCGTGCAGACCCTAAGGGTTCGAGAACTATGTAGACATGACCGAGACACATCTCCGATTAATAACCAACAGTGGAACCTGGATGTTCATATTGGTTCCTACATATTCTACGAAGATCTCTATTGGTCAAACCGCAATGACAACATATGTCATTCCCATTGTCATCGGTATGTTACTTGCCCGAGATCGATCGTCGGTATCTTCATACCGAGTTCAATCTCATTACCGGCAAGTCTCTTTACTCGTTTTGTAATGAATCATCCCACAACTAACTCATTAGTCACATTTCTTGCAAGGCTTATCCTGATGTGCATTACCGAGAGGGCCCAGAGATACCTCTCTGATACTCGGAGTGACAAATCCTAATCTCGGTCTATGCCAACCCAACAAACACCTTCGGAGACACCTGTAGAGCATCTTTATAATCACACAGTTACGTTGTGACGTTTTATAGCACACAAGGTGTTCCTCTGGTATTCGGGAGTTGCATAATCTCATAGTCAAAGGAATATGTATAAGTCATGAAGAAAGCAATAGCAATAAAACTTAACGATCATTATGCTAAGCTAACGGATGGGTCTTGTCCATCACATCATTCTCCTAATGATGTGATCCCGTTCATCAAAGGACAACACATGTCTATGGTCAGGAAACTTAACCATCTTTGATTAACGAGCTAGTCTAGTAGAGGCATACTACGGACACTCTGTTTTGTCTATGTATTCACATATGTATCAAGTTTCCGTTTAATAAAATTCTAGCATGAATAATAAACATTTATCATGATATAAGGAAATATAAATAAAAACTTTATTATTGCCTCTAGGGAATATTTCCTTCCGTCTCCCACTTGCCCTAGAGTCGATAATCTAGATTACATTGTAATGATTCTAACACCCATGGAGTCTTGGTGCTTATCATGTTTTGCTCGTGGAAGAGGCTTAGTCAACGGGTCTACAACATTCAGATCCGTATGTATTTTGCAAATCTCTATGTCTCCCTCCTTGACTTGATCGCGGATGGAGTTGTAGTATCTCTTGATGTGTTTGGTTCTCTTGTGAAATCTGGATTCCTTCGCTAAGGCAATTGCTCCAGTATTTTCACAACAGATTTTCATCGGACCCGATGCACTAGGTATTACACCTAGATCGGATATGAACTCCTTCATCCAGACTCCTTCATTTGCTGCTTCTGAAGCAGCTATGTACTCCGCTTCACACGTAGATCCCGCCACGACGCTCTGCTAGAAACTGCACCAACTGACAACTCCACCATTCAATATAAATATGTATCCGGTTTGCGACTTAGAGTCATCCGGATCAGTGTCGAAGTTGGCATTGATGAATCCATTTACGACAAGCTCTTTGTCACCTCCATAAACGATAAGCATATCCTTAGTCCTTTTCAGGTATTTTAGGATGTTCTTGACCACTGTCCAGTGATCCACTCCTAGATTACTTTGGTACCTCCTTTCTAAACTTATATCAAGGCACGCATCAGGTTTGGTACACAGCATTGCATACATGATAGAACCTATGGCTGAGGCATAGGGAATGACTTTCATTTTCACTCTATATTCTGAAGTGGTCCGGCATTTAGTCTGACTCAACTTCACACCTTGTAACACAGGCAAGTACCATTTCTTTGACTGATCCATTTTGAACTTCTTCAAAACTTTATCAAGGTATGTGATTTGTGAAAGTCCAATTAAACGTCTTGATCTATCTCTGTAGATCTTCATGCCCAATATATAAGCAGCTTCACCGAGGTCTTTCATTGAAAAATTCTTATTCAAGTATCCTTTATGCTATCCAGAAATTATATATCATTTCCAATCAACAATATGCCATCCACATATAATATTAGAAATGCTACAGAGCTCCACTCACTTTCTTGTAAATACAGGCTTCTCCAAAAGTCTGTATAAAACCATATGCTTTGATCACACTATCAAAGCGTATATTCCAACTCTGACAGGCTTGCACTAGTCCATAAATGGATCGCTAGAGCTTGCACACTTTGTTAGCACCTTTAGGATCGACAAAACCTTCTGGTTGCATCATATACAACTCTTCTTTAAGAAATCCATAAAGGAATGTAGTTTTGACGTCCATTTGCCCAATTTCATAATCATAAAATGCGGCTATTGCTAACATATATGATTCATATAGACTTAAGCATCGCTATGGGTGAGAAGGTCTCATCGTAGTCAACTCCTTGAACTTGTCGAAAACCTTTCGCAACAAGTCGAGCTTTGTAGATAGAAATATTACCATCAGCATCAGTCTTATTCTTGAAGACTCATTTATTCTCTATGGCTTGCCGATCATCGGGCAAGTCAAACAAAGTCCATACTTTGTTCTCATACATGGATCCCATCTCATATTTCATGGCCTCGAGCCATTTTCTGAAATCTGGGCTCATCATCGCTTCCCCATAGTTCGTAGGTTCGTCACAGTCTAGTAACATGACTTCCAGAACAGGATTACCGTACCATTCTGGTGCAGAACATACTCTGGTCAACCTACGAGGTTTGGTAGTAACTTGATCTGAAGTTTCATGATCATCATCATTAACTTCCTCACTAATTGGTGTAGGCATCATTGGAACTGCTTTCTGTGATCAACTAATTTCCAACTCGAAAGAAGGTACAATTACCTCATCAAGTTCTACTTTCCTCCCACTCACTTCTTTCGAGAGAAACTCCTTCTCCAGAAAGGATCCATTTTTAGCAACAAATATTTTGCCTTCGGGTATGTGATAGAAAGGTGTACCCAACAGTTTCTTTTGGGTATCCCATGAACACGTACTTCTTCGATTTGGGTTCGAGCTTATCAGGCTGAAGCTTTTTCACATAAGCATCGCAACCCCAAACTTTAAGAAATGAGAGCTTAGGTTTCTTGCCAAACCACAGTTCATACGATGTCGTCTCAACGGATTTAGATGGTGCCCTATTTAATGTGAATGCAGTTGTCTCTAATGCATAACCCCAGAATGATAGTGGTAGATTGGTAAGAGACATCATAGATCGCACCATATCTAATAAAGTACGGTTACGACATTCGGACACACCATTACGCTGTGGTGTTCCAGGTGGCATGAGTTGCGAAACTATTCCACATTGTTTTAAATGAAGACCAAACTCGTAACTCAAATATTCGCCTCTGTGATCATATCATGGAAACTTTATTTTCTTGTTACGATGATTTTCTACTCCACTCTGAAATTCTTTGAACTTTTCAAATCTTTCAGACTTATGTTTCATTAAGTAGATATACTCATATCTGCTCAAATCATCTATGAAGGTAGAAAATAACGATACCCGCCACGAGCCTCAACACTCATCGGACCGCATACATCAGTATGTATTATTTCCAATAACTCAGTGGCTCGCTCCATTGTTCCAGAGAACGGAGTGTTAGTCATCTTGCCCATGAGGCATGGTTTGCAAGAATCAAGTGATTCATAACCAAGTGGTTCCAAAAGCCCATCAACATGGAGTTTCTGCATGCGCTTTACACCAATATGACCTAAACGGCAGTGCCACAAATAAGTTGCACTATCATTATTAACTTTGCATCTTTTGGCATCAATATTATGAATATGTGTATCACCACGATCAAATTCAACAAAAATAGACCATAGATCAAGGGTGCATGACCATAAAAGATAATACTCATATAAATAGAACAACCATTATTCTCTGATTTAAATGAATAACCGCCTCGCATTAAACAAGATCTAGATATAATGTTCATGCTCAACGCTGGCACCAAATAACAATTATTCAGGTCTAAAACTAATCCCAAAGGTAGATGTAGAGGTAGCGTGCTGATACGTCTACAACATATCTATAATTTTTTATTTCTCCATGCTATTATATTATCCATCTAGGATGTTGTGTATGCATTTATATGTTATTTTATATGATTTTTTAGACTAACCTATTAACCTAGAGCCCAGTGCCAGTTTTTGTTTTTTCTTTGTTTTTTAGTTTTACAGAAAAGGAATACCAAACGGAGTCCAATTGACGTGCCAATTTTTGATGATTTTTTATGGACCAAAAGAAGCCCCCGAAGTAAAAGAGTTGGGCCAGAAGAGTCCCGGGTCATCCACGAGGGTGGGGGTGCGCCCTACCCCCCCACCCCCCCCCC